>NW_025745894.1:0-41295 GCF_021184085.1 Oncorhynchus gorbuscha | reverse complement strand
GCCCATTCCAATACCTTAACTTTGTTGTCCTTAAGCCATTTTGCCACAACTTTGGAAGTATGCTTGGCGTCATTGTCCATTTGGAAGACTTATTTGCGACCAAGCTTTAACTTCCTGACTGTTGTTGAAAAAATGACTTGTGTCATTAACACAGATGCCCTAACCGACTTGCCAAAACTATAGTTTGTTAACAAGAAATGTGTGGAGTGGTTGAAAAATTAGTTTTAATGACTCCAACCCAAGTGTATGTAATCTTTAGCCTCAACTGTAAATACTGTATCCTTCACTATCTATTCTTCACTATATATTGCATCTTAGCTGCTGTGTTTCATAAGCATTTCACTACACTCACAATAACATCTGCTAACCATGTGTATGTGACCAATAACATCTGCTAACCATGAGTATGTGACCAATAACATCTGCTAACCATGTGTATGTGACCAATAACATCTGCTAACCATGTGTATGTGACCAATAACATCTGCTAACCATGTGTATGTGACCATTAACATCTGCTAACCATGTGTATGTGACCAATAACATCTGCTAACCATGTGTATGTGACCAATAACATCTGCTAACCATGTGAATGTGACCAATAACATCTGCTAACCATGTGACTGTGACCAATAACATCTTCTAACCATGTGTATGTGACCAATAACATCTGCTAACCATGTGTATGTGACCAATAACATCTGCTAACCATGTGTATGTGACCAATAACATCTGCTAACCATGTGTATGTGTCCAATAACATATGCTAACCATGTGTAACATCATCTGCTAACCATGTGTATGTGACCAATAACATCTGCTAACCATGTGTATGTGACCAATAACATATGCTAACCATGTGTATGTGACCAATAACATCTGCTAACCATGTGTATGTGACCAATAACATATGCTAACCATGTGTATGTGACCAATAACATCTGCTAACCATGTGTATGTGACCAATAACATCTGCTAACCATGTGTATGTGTCCAATAACATCTGCTAACCATGTGTATGTGACCAATAACATCTGCTAACCATGTGTATGTGACCAATAACATCTGCTAACCATGTGTATGTGACCAATAACATATGCTAACCATGTGTATGTGACCAATAACATCTGCTAACCATGTGTATGTGACCAATAACATATGCTAACCATGTGTATTTGACCAATAACATTTGATTTGATTTGATTTCAACAAAACAAATCCATGTGATGATGTTTATTCAATGTGGAAAACGGATTGGATTTATATAAGGTATTTTTATTAATTTTCACACAACTGGCAACCTAAATCTGTTTCAAAGAAATGTAACGAGAAACTAGATGTTGAACTGATGTCTGTGCCCAGTGGGCTGGTTTGAATAAGCGGCAGGTGTTGGATCAATATCCACCTTAGTAGCTAAATGTCCATGTAATTTGCGACAGATTTTCATGTGAATATTCTCAAATCTGCATGAAACAATATACACATTTTCCAACCGGAAATGTTTGCATCAAACAGGTTTATTGCGGATAAAAGTCTTTGCGTGATGACGTAGTGCACGGAAATAAATGAAAAATCCTGTTCCCATATACTGAATGAAAAATGCAAGTTAAATGGGTTTCCATCGCATTTTCAACTCTACTGATGGTTTTGTAAAACCGTTGAGTTATATAGCAAAAGTCCTCTTGTCCCGTACACTGTAGCCAACAGCTCACAGATACAGTGCTGGTAGGCTACCGACATAATGAGATTATTATGGATAAGAGTGACATTATTTTATTTGTCAAATGGCAACCAAGCATCAATCATCATCATGTCACCAGAAGAAGACCCTCAAAATGTATTGGAAAGGAGCATCAAGCTCATCACATGCACTTTCACCACCCTGTGAAGTTCATCATTTATTTAATCTGTAGCCTAATAAACTGCATGGTTTCCCAAGTCATAGTGGGAGGACCACACAATATATCATCATGGGACTCCAAGTTAACTAAGATATGATCGTTATTAAATCAATATTTGCGCATAAAGGATTAATGCCGCCATTTCTCGTTTATACATTTTTACTGACACAAAAAGACCCCACCATGTCAAACGAACTAACAAATAGTCTGTCGGCATTTAGAAAAAGTATACAGGCAAATGTTAATTGAATGTAGGAGAATATAACACAGTAGATCTGGTGGAAGAAAAGAGAAAGAGCATAAGTTCTGTTTTTATTGTTGTATCATCATCTTTCATATGTACTGGAAGAGCCACACAGTCAGATATGATGCTGGAGATAATTTAGATGGATAACACAAGAGGGCAACTGTGGGTGTGCAAAGTTTCAGACTGAAAACTTCAGGAATGGGTGAGCTACATGACATTTAGCATGAAGTCACCTAGGTGTCCCACACAAGTTGCCCAAATGTACCCAAGTGGCCGAATTGGTGAAATGACCTATAACTATATACAGCAGTGCAAATAACTATATACAACTTATCAAAAATCTATTCTAACACACACAAAAAAATTATATTTTTTAATTTTTTTAAATATTAGAACGGAATATTTTTCTGCCTGTGCCATGTCCCATAGCAGTCTCTTTCTGCTACAAAGCAGAGGCAAACTGAACAACTGGTGCAGATGATGGGGGACTTCATGTGACAAAGAACACAACAACACCTCCATGCTCCGCTCCTTTGTCTCAGAGGTACAGTCACGCCTGCAGTAATGAACTGTGGTATATGAACACCACTGGAGGCAGGAGTAGAGGGGGCAGAGGTAGAGGTGGCAGAGGTAGAGGGGGCAGAGGTAGAGGCGGCAGAGGTAGAGAGGTAGAGGCGGCAGAGGTAGAGGCGGCAGAGGTAGAGGGCAGAGGTAGAGGGGGCAGAGGTAGAGGGGGCAGAGGTGGCAGAATGTGATGCAGTGGACTTGCTGTAGCCAGCAAGCTCCTTGATGAGCAGCTCCCTGAAGACTAGCTGTGAGATGGGGGGCTGTCCACAGCTCTTGGCCATTTCCTTCTGGAGGATGAAGGAATTCACCACAGCAATGTCAATGAAATGATAAAACAATGTCTTGTACCATTTCTTTGTCTTATGTAGAACATTGTAGTATCCTATAAGAGCGTCTGACAAGTCTACACCTCCCATGCTCTGGTTGTAGTCCTTGATGGCTGCAGGAATGGGGACATTTTTGGTGGTCCATGCCCCAGTAGCGTCCTTCACACGCCTGATGACGTGATCGCCACTGAAGGACTTGTGGATAGTGGAGCACATCGCCACCTCTCTGGTGTCCATCCACTTCACAAACAGCAGGCCATCTTCACGGATCCATCGCATGGCCCCCCGCTCAGCCCGCTTAGGCATGTCATTTACCCTGGTCTTTGGAAAGCCCACTCTGTTGGTCCGAATGGTGCCACAAGCCCACACCCCCAGCTTCCTCAGGTCTGCAAACAGGGTAGGGCTTGTGTAGAAGTTGTCCACAAAGAGTTTGTAGCCCTTCCCCAGCAGTTGAAAATCCAATAATTCCATTACAGAGTCATAACTCAGTCCTTTACCAGTCGCACACGTGTTCTTCCCCTCATAGACAAAAAAATTGCATGTGTAGGCACACGCAGAATCAGCCAAAACAAACAGCTTGTAACCCGACTTAGTTGGTTTGTTACGCATGTATTGTTTTAGGCCAATTCTGGCCTTTGAAGCTACCATCCTCTCATCTATGGACAAGTTCTGGGCGGGCTGAAAATGGGCCTTGCAGGCCTCAACCATGCTGGGGTAGAGAGGTTTGACTTTGCAGAGCCTGTCAAACCTTGCGGTGCCTTTCCTCCTGTCATTCTCCTCATCAACATCTGGGTCACTGATTTGAAGCGCCCGTGAGATATTTAAAAACCTTGTAGAGGACATGACAGTGCGGGGGAAAGGCAGCTGATAGAGTGTGGCTGTTTTCCAGTAATCCTTTAGGGTTTTTAACTTCACCAGCCCCATGTAAATTACCAGTGAAATGTAGCAGAAAAGGTCTGACCTGGAAATGTCCTTCCATGTCTCTTTCTTGCCTTGATGCTTCTTAGCTCCGTACTTATTAGTGTTCAACACCAGGGAATCAACAACTCCTGGGGTGAAAAACAACTGAAAAAGTTGCATGGGGCTGTACTTGGAGGTCATGTCCAGCAGAGGACCTGGTGGCCTCTTTGGTCTGAAAATAGGAGGTGGTGGGACCACATCCTCCTCCAGCACAGAGTGCCAACGACCCTCCTCCGCACTGCCAGCAGGTTCCACACTTCCCTTCCTCCGCTTCTTTGTCACCGGCTTCACACCTCTTGATGGCCGGGTGGGGGTAGGTGTGGTGCCGGAGACAGCAGGGGTCCGGCTGGATGGACCAGCTTCAGTGGGGGATTTGCACCTTGGCAGTATGGGCTCCCAATCAGAATCGCTGGGACTGTGAAATGAAGACAAAACAGACACAGATTATATATAGAGTAAGTAAACATCCACTAAGGTGAGGTGTTGTATTTTATCTAAACATGGAATGGACATGTAAAAATACATGTAATATATACAGACACACCCACAATGTAGAGCAATGTTTACTTTATACATATGTGTACTTCATATTTCATGTCCTAGTCATATTTTTATATATGGCAACAACAAAAAATCTCAAACAACTCAAATGAATAATATTTGATATTATTCATTTCAAACAACGTTACTCACCAATCCAACACAGAATCCTCTCCATTTAGAGTCAAAAGAATAGTCAGTCTGGTCTGACTCATCTTGTAGTAATTCACTCACTATCTCTACCAATGTCATCAATGATATCGTGTAGATCTGTATACTTTGTCTTTGTCTTTGATTTTAAAGATTTACTTGCCATAATTATTCTCTGAAAATGCTCTCAAAACAGAAATGCTGCACGTAACCAGCGTGGCTGCCTCGTAGAGTTTTCAATGTCGAATGGTTGTGTCTATACGCTTGAGTTTCCCACAAACGATAGTCTTCCTGGATAGAACCATCACATGTTGTCATTTACCTGAGCTCATTGGCTATCTACCCAGCTAGATTTCAAGACGATCAGTGGTCATTGGTCCGAAATACAGTCAATCAACGAAGAACCGATCATATCATTGGTGCGCAATTAGGTCATTGTTTGCCGTGTTCAAATCAGTTCCTTTCGTTCAATATGTTCCGGAAAAGAACCATGAAGTGTGGTTGTTTTACCAACAGAGGATTGCAATGAAACCAAACATGACTCAATAAACGTCTGTTTAGATTGAGTAATTACATTGAACGTTACGTCCAAAGTTAAAGGATACAGAATTTTCGACAAGCCGTTTACAAAATGTTTCCTGTTAGGCTATAAAAATGGATTATATCGAACAAAACAACGCTATTGTTTTGTCGTGACCTTTAGTGTTGCCAAAAGAAGATCTTCAAAAGGTAATTGATTAATTTTATTTTTATTTATTTATTATTTTATTCTAGCATCTTGTCCTGACAAAATAGCCCGTTTACTTTGGGAACGTTATTTTTCCAAAAATGAAAATACTGCCCCCTGGATTCAACAGGTTAACTACAGTGCCGTTAAAGACTATTTTGAAACGCATTTTGTAGGGAGACACAACATTATTTTTGAGAGAGCTAGAAGCAGGGTGAAACCACCGACAGTTTTATCACAGCTGTTCACAAACTACATTATCGAACGAAACAAACATTTATTGTTTAACATGGAGACCTGGGAGTGCCACCAGATGATCAGAGTAAAGTGATTAATTTTAAAATCGCTATTTCTGACTTTTGTGACAACTCTCCTTGGTTGGAAAATGGCATTATGGTTTTCTGTGGCTAGGGGCTGACCTAACAACTGGTTGGTGTGCTTTCACCGTAAAGCCTATTTGAAACAGGACAATATGGCTGGATTTACAACAAGTTTATCTTTAAAATGGTGTATAATACTTGTATGTTTGAGGAATTTTAATTATGGGATTTCTGTTGTTTTTAATCTGGCGCCCTGCAATTTCACTGGCTATTGTCGAGGTGGGACGCACTTGTACCAGAGAGGTTAACAAGACATTTGTGGAGTGGTTGAAAAACGAGTTTTAAGGACTCCAAACTAAGTGTATGTAAACTTTGACTGTGTGTGTGTGTATGTATATATAAATAAATATGCAACCATTTAAACAACTGCATTAGCATGAGAAGTAAAAACTTGTTTTACTTACTGATCAAAAAGTGGATCTTCTCCTTCCAAAAACATTTCTTCCGCACTGGAATCAAAACTCTGGTCACTCACAGAGACCTCATCCATTCCTTCTGTGTCACTCTCCTGGTCAATTTCTGCAATAATATCATCAAAATGATTATACTTGGACTGAGATTGAGCTTTTCCACTCTTAGTAACCATGTTTAAGACAGACTTGAGAAGTCTGTAGAAGAGAACGAACTGCTGTGAAACGTAAACTACCGTGCATCTGGTTTCCTTTCACCAGAGAATGAACTCTGTTGTGCACAGTTCTAGCATGATGGCTGTTTGTCCTACAAACGGCGTTCACATACTGCTGGAAATCCCAGCTCATTGGCTATCTAGCTAGGTTTCAAAACGATAGGTGGTCATTGGTCCAAGGCCCTTCATGGGCTAATTCAGGTCTTGTATAGCCAATACATAATGTAGAATTATGAAACATGTTTGGTTGCCTTCTAGAGTGTCTGAGGATTGCACAGAAACCGAACTTGACCGTGTTAAGCTATGTTTGATTGCTGACAAAATTTGATTTCATAAAATTGTTTTGTTGCAAGTTGAAAGAGTCGTAATTCATGCAGAATGCTGTTTACAACACGGATCGTGTTAGGATATACATGTCCTTTTGTCAGTTAAAATAACAAATTGATCATAAATACAGTGCAGACATTGTTAATGTTATAAATTACTATTGTAGCTGGAAATGGCTGATTATTTGTGGATTATCTATATAGAGGCCCATTATTATCTACATGGAGGCCCATTATTATCTACATAGAGGCCCATTATTATCTACATAGAGGCCCATTATTATCTACATAGAGGCCCATTATTATCTACATGGAGGCCCATTATTATCTACATAGAGGCCCATTATCAGCAACCATCAGTCCTGTGTTCCAATGGCACGTTGTGTTGGCTAATCCAAGTTTATCATTTTAAAATGCGAATCAAACATTAGAAAACGCTTTTGCAATTATGTTAGCACAGCTGAAAACTGTTGTTCTGATTAAAGAAGCAATAAAACTGGCCTCCTGTAGACTAGTTGAGTATCTGTAGCATCAGCATTTGTGGCTTTGATTGTCGATGTTATTTTAATGGACCAAAAAAATATTACCTTTCAAAAACAAGGACATTTCTAAGTGACCCCAAACTCTTCAACGGTAGTGTATATATAGAAATACATGTTTAACATTTGCACCAATTGATTGGTGAAAAGAACAGGTGGCTAAGTCAAACAAGATTTTTATTAGTCGGGGACAGCCCCACTGGTAAAAGATACTAGTCCATCTTCATGTCAACTAACAGAACTCTGCTGGTTGTCCTGGTAACAGATACCAGTGGGAAGATCTATTATATTTGTTCAAACTAAACTAAAAGACTTACTTTGATGAGTCAAATCTGATCCTTTCTTCTCTGCTCCTCCTCTCACAGTTCCACTCAGCCCTGTTGTTTTCCTGCAGTCCACCAGCAGCACAGACAACATCTTCCTACCCAGCAGTAAGGTGCTACCGGGAGAGGCACGACACAAGGACTCCGGGAGGGAGGAGGGGCTAGCATTGTCCTGGTAACCATAAAGAGGGGACACAGACACATAGCATTATGGATGCTGATGTCACTGTTGAAAAAGTGCTTTACAGAAGCCCAGACCAGACCCTGAGAGCAAGCTGTATGCTAGACCAAACCAAGCTGTACCATCTGGTGTTCTGATCTGGAGAGACTCTTCTCTGCCTCGTCAGCT
The DNA here is from genome assembly GCF_021184085.1 of Oncorhynchus gorbuscha. Classification (NCBI taxonomy): domain Eukaryota; kingdom Metazoa; phylum Chordata; class Actinopteri; order Salmoniformes; family Salmonidae; genus Oncorhynchus; species Oncorhynchus gorbuscha. The sequence continues at coordinate 33,335 of NW_025745894.1, read as the reverse complement.
TCAGGATGTTGTTGAGGCTCCCCAGAGGATCCACAATAGTCATGTCTGTCTCCTGTGTGAACGAGAACATAAAAAATATGGTAAATTTATCAACTTCTATTGCAATCAGAGAGTCTAACAGGAGGAATGAATACATATCTAACAGGGGACTAAATTAGCCACTTTAATTATTTTTTTAATTGTTTAATCAGTGGTGTAAAGTACTTGAGTAAAAAAAATACTTTAAAGTACTATTTAAGTAGCTTTCCGGGGAATCTGTACTTTACTATTTTTGACTAATTGTACTTTTACTTCACTACATACATAAAGAAAATATACTTTTTACTCCATACATTTCCCTGACACCCAAAAGTACTCATTACATTTTGAAGGCTTAGCAGGAAAATGGTCCAATTCACTCACTAATCAAGAGGACATCCCTGGTAATCATTACTGGCTCTGATCTGGTGGACTCACTAAACACACGTTTCAATTGTAGATTGTTAGAGAGTTGGAGTGCGTCCCTGGCTATCCGTCAATAAAATAAACAAGAAAATGGCACCATCTGGTTTGCTTAATATAAGGAATTTGAAATTATTTATATACTTTTGATACTTCAGTATATTTTAACTTTTACTCAAGTAGTATTTTACTGGGTACTTTTCCCACCACTGTGATGCAAATGTAAAAGGGCCGTTCCACAAAACGGGTGCATTTTCCGTCCACTTGATATTTTAAGTAGAAATGCACTGTATATTATATTTTAAAATCAGGCTATACTAGAATAAGTGCACTTTAATATAGACCACATAGAGAATTCAATAAATCAATTTTTGAAGTTCCAATTAATATTTGTACCAATGGCAGATTGCCCCTTAATAAACTATTCCTACAGAACTGAACAACATATTCAAGTGTAGAACTTCAGTATAATGCCCCTTTAAAAACAACTGCATAGTTTGTGCCCGTTTTTAAGACAGTACTCACTGGTGGTAATCGGATCTTCAGTCTCATTTTTCACTCCCATAACGTCTTCCTCTTTTATTGAGATATCCTCCTCTTTTACTCCAAAAGGGTCTTCCTCTTTCAATTTTACGGCATCTTCCTCCTTTTTGATTCTGAAAGCTTCTACCCCTTTTTCCACTTTGACAACCTCGTTCCCATATTCCTCTTTCACTGTAATATCATCCTCTTGTTTCAATGTGACAGCCTCCTTATTCATTCTTCAAGCTTCTTTGCCTCCTTTCACCAGTTTCTTTCTCCGTCTAGATTAGTGAGTTTATGCTCCGGGAGATTAGCCTAGTGCAGTATCAATGTAACACATTTGCTCTTTAACAAGCAAATTACGTTTAAATGAACCAGTAGATATGTAAATAGAATTATGTTGAAAACACTAAGAGTAATATACACAAGATTGGTCTAAAAAGCTCCAATGTTTCGGTTTTTGGTTTGCAAGCAAAGCACAGCGTGGTCAAATCAGAAGCCTTTTGTCGCCATTGAAGAAGCCTCCTGTCCCGTCCACTAGATTATACGTCACGCAAGAAGCATCACCTGAAAAATTCATATCGCCATCAGCTGACTGGAGTGGGTAAAGCAGACTGGATAATATGAATTACAATGTTCAGTCTGGCAAGCAATGTTATAAGAAGTAATTTAAAAAAAAATAACCAGATGTCATGTTCTTACTTCTTACAGCCAATACTTCCCTCCAGGATTGGCCTGCCTATTAGGCAGGAATAGGTATGTAATATATATATTATAATATAGACTCTCTTTTTTTCTACTGTGTTATTGACTTGTTATTGACTTACTCCATGTGTAATTCTGTGTTGTCTGTTCACACTGCTATGCTTTATCTTGGCCAGGTCGCAGTTGTAAATGAGAACTTGTTCTCAACTAGCCTACCTGGTTAAATAAAGGTTAAATAAATACATTTAAAGAAGGTGACAGATATAATAAGGTGGCATACTCTGAGCTAAATTGACCCAAGGCTCATCGCGAACAACACATAACACTTCCTATGGTGGCACATGGGCTATTTAGGCAAGTGTTGGTGTCTCCCATCTCCAAAGAGGAACTCTATATCTCTGTCAGAGTGACCATCAGGTTCTTGGTAACCTCCCAGACCAAGGCCCTTCTCCCCTGATTGCGCAGTTTGGCCAGGCGGCCAGCTCTAGGAAGAGGTGGTTCCAAACGTTTCCTTTTAAGAACGATGGTATCCACTGTGTTCTTTGGGAACTTCAATGCGGCATATTTTTTGTTGTTGTCTCCCTTCCCCATATCTGTGCCGGCGCTCTACAGACCATTCCTTCCACTTCATGGCTTGGTTTTTGCTCTGACTTGCGCTGTAAACTATGGAACCTTATATAGACAGGTGTGTGCCTTTCCAAATCATGTCCAATCAATTTAATTTACCACAGGTGGACTCCAATGAAGTTCTAGAAACATCTCAAGGATGATCAATGGAAACAAGATGCACATGAGCTCAATTTCGATTCTCATAGCAATTTATGTAAATAAGTTATTTCTGTTTAAAAATACATATACATTTGCAATACTTTTTAAAGGCACTGTATGTATAAACATATATTTTCCTTTGTTTTCCACTAACCCTATCACCCCTTCCCTAATTGTAGGAAACTAATGAACAACAACTTTCAGGCTTCTATGTCCAGCTTATTCATAATATGTACATTTTACAGACAATGTGTTATACAATAGTTATATTTAGTTTGTTTTTAATCCTATCCTTCAGTTACCCTAAACCTCTCCCATCTATCTCTGAAGACCATCCAGTCCTATCCTTCAGTTACCCTAAACCTCTCCCATCTATCTCTGAAGACCATCCAGTCCTATCCTTCAGTTACCCTAAACCTCTCCCATCTATCTCTGAAGACCATCCAGTCCTATCATTCAGTTACCCTAAACCTCTCCCATCTATCTCTGAAGACCATCCAGTCCTATCCTTCAGTTACCCTAAACCTCTCCCATCTATCTCTGAAGACCATCCAGTCCTATCCTTCAGTTACCCTAAACCTCTCCCATCTATCTCTGAAGACCATCCAGTCCTATCCTTCAGTTACCCTAAACCTCTCCCATCTATCTCTGAAGACCATCCAGTCCTATCCTTCAGTTACCCTAAACCTCTCCCATCTATCTCTGAAGACCATCCAGTCCTATCCTTCAGTTACCCTAAACCTCTCCCATCTATCTCTGAAGACCATCCAGTCCTATCCTTCAGTTACCCTAAACCTCTCCCATCTATCTCTGAAGACCATCCAGTCCTATCCTTCAGTTACCCTAAACCTCTCCCATCTATCTCTGAAGACCATCCAGTCCTATCCTTCAGTTACCATAAACCTCTCCCATCTATCTCTGAAGACCATCCAGTCCTATCCTTCAGTTACCCTAAACCTCTCCCATCTATCTCTGAAGACCATCCAGTCCTATCCTTCAGTTACCTAAACCTCTCCCATCTATCTCTGAAGACCATCCAGTCCTATCCTTCAGTTACCCTAAATCCTCTCCCATCTGCATCTCTTAAAGAAGACCATCCAGTCCTATCCTTCAGTTACCCTAAACCTCTCCCATCTATCTCTGAAGACCATCCAGTCCTATCCTTCAGTTACCCTAAACCTCTCCCATCTATCTCTGAAGACCATCCAGTCCTATCCTTCAGTTACCCTAAACCTCTCCCATCTATCTCTGAAGACCACCCAGTCCTATCCTTCAGTTACCCTAAACCTCTCCCATCTATCTCTGAAGACCACCCAGTCCTATCCTTCAGTTACCCTAAACCTCTCCCATCTATCTCTGAAGACCATCCAGTCCTATCCTTCAGTTACCCTAAACCTCTCCCATCTATCTCTGAAGACCATCCAGTCCTATCCTTCAGTTACCCTAAACCTCTCCCATCTATCTCTGAAGACCATCCAGTCCTATCCTTCAGTTACCCTAAACCTCTCCCATCTATTTCTGAAGACCATCCAGTCCTATCCTTCATTTACCCTAAACCTCTCCCATCTATCTCTGAAGACCATCCAGTCCTATCCTTCAGTTACCCTAAACCTCTCCCATCTATCTCTGAAGACCATCCAGTCCTATCATTCAGTTACCCTAAACCTCTCCCATCTATCTCTGAAGACCATCCAGTCCTATCCTTCAGTTACCCTAAACCTCTCCCATCTATCTCTGAAGACCATCCAGTCCTATCCTTCAGTTACCCTAAACCTCTCCCATCTATCTCTGAAGACCATCCAGTCCTATCCTTCAGTTACCCTAAACCTCTCCCATCTATCTCTGAAGACCATCCAGTCCTATCCTTCATTTACCCTAAACCTCTCCCATCTATCTCTGAAGACCATCCAGTCCTATCCTTCAGTTACCCTAAACCTCTCCCATCTATCTCTGAAGACCATCCAGTCCTATCATTCAGTTACCCTAAACCTCTCCCATCTATCTCTGAAGACCATCCAGTCCTATCCTTCAGTTACCCTAAACCTCCCCCATCTATCTCTGAAGACCATCCAGTCCTATCCTTCAGTTACCCTAAAACCTCTCCCATCTATTTCTGAAGACCATCCAGTCCTATCCTTCAGTTACCCTAAACCTCTCCCATCTATCTCTGAAGACCATCCAGTCCTATCCTTCAGTTACCCTAAACCTCTCCCATCTATCTCTGAAGACCATCCAGTCCTATCCTTCAGTTACCCATTTCCGGGCTGGCCCGGAGGAGCTCGACTAAACCTCTCCCATCTATCTCTGAAGACCATCCAGTCCTATCCTTCAGTTACCCTAAACCTCTCCCATCTATCTCTGAAGACCATCCAGTCCTATCCTTCAGTTACCCTAAACCTCTCCCATCTATCTCTGAAGACCATCCAGTCCTATCCTTCAGTTACCCTAAACCTCTCCCATCTATCTCTGAAGACCATCCAGTCCTATCCTTCAGTTACCCTAAACCTCTCCCATCTATCTCTGAAGACCATCCAGTCCTATCCTTCAGTTACCCTAAACCTCTCCCATCTATCTCTGAAGACCATCCAGTCCTATCCTTCAGTTACCCTAAACCTCTCCCATCTATCTCTGAAGACCACCCCATTTGATTTCTATTTGCCATATATTTTTAACTGTTTCAAAAGTTCTTGACCTTTATATTCTCATAGACATTTAACATTTTACATTTAAGTAATTTAGCAGACGCTCTTATCCAGAGCGACTTACAAATTGGTGCATTCACCTTATGACATCCAGTGGAACAGTCACTTTACAATAGTGCATCTAAATCTTAAAGGGGGGTGAGAAGGATTACTTATCCTATCCTAGGTATTCCTTAAAGAGGTGGGGTTTCAGGTGTCTCCGGAAGGTGGTGATTGACTCCGCTGTCCTGGCGTCATGAGGGAGTTTGTTCCACCATTGGGGGGCCAGAGCAGCGAACAGTTTTGACTGGGCTGAGCGGGAACTGTACTTCCTCAGTGGTAGGGAGGCGAGCAGGCCAGAGGTGGATGAATGCAGTGCCCTTGTTTGGATGTAGGGCCTGATCAGAGCCTGGAGGTACTGAGGTGCCGTTCCCCTCACAGCTCCGTAGGCAAGCACCATGGTCTTGTAGCGGATGCGAGCTTCAACTGGAAGCCAGTGGAGAGAGCGGAGGAGCGGGGTGACGTGAGAGAACTTGGGAAGGTTGAACACCAGACGGGCTGCGGCGTTCTGGATGAGTTGTAGGGGTTTAATGGCACAGGCAGGGAGCCCAGCCAACAGCGAGTTGCAGTAATCCAGACGGGAGATGACAAGTGCCTGGATTAGGACCTGTGCCGCTTCCTGTGTGAGGCAGGGTCGTACTCTGCGGATGTTGTAGAGCATGAACCTACAGGAACGGGCCACCGCCTTGATGTTAGTTGAGAACGACAGGGTGTTGTCCAGGATCACGCCAAGGTTCTTAGCGCTCTGGGAGGAGGACACAATGGAGTTGTCAACCGTGATGGCGAGATCATGGAACGGGCAGTCCTTCCCCGGGAGGAAGAGCAGCTCCGTCTTGCCGAGGTTCAGCTTGAGGTGGTGATCCGTCATCCACACTGATATGTCTGCCAGACATGCAGAGATGCGATTCACCACCTGGTCATCAGAAGGGGGAAAGGAGAAGATTAATTGTGTGTCGTCTGCATAGCAATGATAGGAGAGACCATGTGAGGTTATGACAGAGCCAAGTGACTTGGTGTATAGCAAGAATAGGAGAGGGCCAAGAACAGAGCCCTGGGGGACACCAGTGGTGAGAGCGCGTGGTGAGGAGACAGATTCTCGCCACGCCACCTGGTAGGAGCGACCTGTCAGGTAGGACGCAATCCAAGCGTGGGCTGCGCCGGAGATGCCCAACTCGGAGAGGGTGGAGAGGAGGATCTGATGGTTCACAGTATCGAAGGCAGCCGATAGGTCTAGAAGGATGAGAGCAGTGGAGAGAGAGTTAGCTTTAGCGGTGCGGAGCGCCTCCGTGATACAGAGAAGAGCAGTCTCAGTTGAATGACTAGTCTTGAAACCTGACTGATTTGGATCAAGAAGGTCATTCTGAGAGAGATAGCGGGAGAGCTGGCCAAGGACGGCACGTTCAAGAGTTTTGGAGAGAAAAGAAAAAAGGGATACTGGTCTGTAGTTGTTGACATCGGAGGGATCGAGTGTAGGTTTTTTCAGAAGGGGTGCAACTCTCGCTCTCTTGAAGACGGAAGGGACGTAGCCAGTGGTCAGGGATGAGTTGATGAGCGAGGTGAGGTAAGGGAGAAGGTCTCCGGAAATGGTCTGGAGAAGAGAGGAGGGGATAGGATCAAGCGGGCAGGTTGTTGGGCGGCCGGGATTTCGCGAGATTTCATCTGGAGAGAGAGGGGAGAAAGAGGTCAGAGCACAGGGTAGGGCAGTGTGAGCAGAACCAGCGGTGTCGTTTGACTTAGCAAACGAGGATCGGATGTCGTCGACCTTCTTTTCAAAATGGTTGACTAAGTCATCTGCAGAGACGGAGGAGGGGGGGGGAGGAGGATTCAGGAGGGAGGAGAAGGTGGCAAAGAGCTTCCTAGGGTTAGAGGCAGAAGCTTGGAATTTAGAGTGGTAGAAAGTGGCAAAGAGGAAGAGGAAAATGTAGAGAGGAGGGAGCGAAAGGATGCCTGGTCCGCAGGGAGGCGAGTTTTCCTCCATTTCCGCTCGGCTGCCCGGAGCCCTGTTCTGTGAGCTCGCAATGAGTCGTCGAGCCACGGAGCAGGAGGGGAGGACCGAGTCGGCCTGGAGGATAGGGGGCATAGAGAGTCAAAGGATGCAGAAAGGGAGGAGAGGAGGGTTGAGGAGGCAGAATCAGGAGATAGGTTGGAGAAGGTTTGAGCAGAGGGAAGAGATGATAGGATGGAAGAGGAGAGAGTAGCGGGGGAGAGAGCGAAGGTTGGGACGGCGCGATACCATCCGAGTAGGGGCAGTGTGGGAAGTGTTGGATGAGAGCGAGAGGGAAAAGGATACAAGGTAGTGGTCGGAGACTTGGAGGAGTTGCAATGAGGTTAGTGGAAGAACAGCATCTAGTAAAGATGAGGTCGAGCGTATTGCCTGCCTTGTGAGTAGGGGGAAAGTGAGAGGGTGAGGTCAAAAAGAGGAGAGGAGTGGAAAGAAGGAGGCAGAGAGGAATGAGTCAAAGGTAGACGTGGGGAGGTTAAAGTCGCCCAGAACTGTGAGAGGTGAGCCGTCCTCAGGAAAGGAGCTTATCAAGGCATCAAATAAGCAATTTCAGGAGGGAGATGGTTGCGATGCGGAGCTCATTGATGAACTCTCCGAGGAACCTGGAGGGCGATAAATGATAAGGATGTTAAGCTTGAAAGGGCTGGTAACTGTGACAGCATGGAATTCAAAGGAGGCGATAGACAGATGGGTAAGGGAGAAAGAGAGAATGACCACTTGGGAGAGATGAAGATCCCGGTGCCACCACCCCGCTGACCAGAAGCTCTCGGGGTGTGCGAGAACACGTGGGCGGACGAAGAGAGAGCAGTAGGAGTGGCAGTGTTATCTGTGGTGATCCATGTTTCCGTCAGTGCCAAGAAGTCGAGGGACTGGAGGGAGGCATAGGCTGAGATGAACTCTGCCTTGTTGGCCGCAGATCGGCAGTTCCAGAGGCTACCGGAGACCTGGAACTCCACGTGGGTCGTGCGCGCTGGGACCACCAGATTAGGGTGGCCGCGGCCACGCGGTGTGGAGTGTTTGGATGGTCTGTGCAGAGAGGAGAGAACAGGGATAGACAGACACATAGTTGACAGGATACAGAAGAGGCTACGCTAATGCAAAGGAGATTGGAATGACAAGTGGACTACACGTCTCGAATGTTCAGAAAGTTAAGCTTACGTAGCAAGAATCTTATTGACTAAAATGATTAAAATGATACAGTACTGCTGGAGTAGGCTAGCTGGCAGTGACTGCGTTGTTGACTTTGTAGGCTAGCTGGCAGTGGCTGCGTTGTTGACACTACACTAATCAAGTCGTTCCGTTGAGTGTAATAGTTTCTACAGTGCTGCTATTCGGGGGGCTAGCTGGCTAGCTAGCAGTGTTGATTACAGATAGTAAATTAAAAATAAACATGTTTGCTAAGAGTATTATTATATAATTGATCAATTGACTATGACTATTCAAATCACCCAGTAGTGCTGTCTGCAGTTAGCTCCAGGTAAATGTTGCCGTTCCCAGACATGTGACCAAAACCAATACAATGTTCTATATATGGGGGATACAATGAACCTCTCTGCAGATTTAGCTGTGAAGAGATATAATCATTAGATCATTTGTTTTAGTACTGTCCATATGTAGCTTGGTTGCAAGAATGTTGTATAATAATTAAAATTGAAAAATTCAAAGTTTTGAATCCGGCGTCATTCATCATTTTCTTTAACCAATTCTGGTCTTTAATGCAGGACTGACAGACAAGTTTCTTACTTTTTCCCCTTGACACAATATTTGTGGTAATGCTGCAATTAGTTGGTTGTAGTTTTGGGTAGTGTAGACATTTCCATATATTTCTGTTAGCTGCATGTGTGACAACTCCACCAGTCCTATTTATGATATAATTTACAAAGGTTATACCTTTTTTATGTATTCAATTTTACTTTATTTTTTTTAACATAATTAGTAACCAGAATTTTTTTGTAGTATTATTTGTTCTGTCTTTTCTGGTGGATTAAACTGAAATTACAACCAACTTTCTATGGCTTGTATTGTAATACAGCCCAACAGGATGCTTTCATTGTGCATCTGTAAAACTGTGTGAGGGTTTTAGGTGACAAGCCAAATTTCTTGTGCCTCCTGATGTTGAAGAGGCTCTGTTGCACCTTCATCACCACAGTGTGTTCTTGGGGTCCTTTAATGCTGCAGAAGTGTTTTAGTACCCTTCCCAAGATTTGTGCCTCAACGTAATCCTGTCTTGAAGTTCTACGGACAATTCCTTCGACCTCATGGCTTGGCTTTTGCTCTGACAATTATTCCTTCCTAGCAAGGGGTATGAATAATTACTGTTATGTAAATAAGGTATTTCTGTTTTTATCTTTTAATAAATTAGCTACATTTTCTAAAAACCTGTTTTTGCTTTCTCAGAATTGGGCATTGTGTAGATTGCTGATAGAGAACCAGTTTGGAATATGTCATTTAAAAAAATCAATTTTAAAATAAGGCTGTAACTTAACAAAATGTGGAGAAAGTCAAGGGGTCTGAATACTTTACGAATGCACTGTACAAACATCACATTGAATTATTCACCTCACTTATGAAAAGCTCCATGAGGAAGAAAGACTTCCTAGATGATCTTTTAGATGTTCTGTCTTCAGGATGTTCTGGGTTGATGGCTGTTTGAGAGGGAGGGGCAGTTGAGTGAGCTGGGGCCTTTTATTGCCCTGCCTCTGGGATCCTGACAGCTTGTGACATGATGAGAGAGTGAAAGAGGGTCGACCTGTAAGATATTCAGGTTGGCAAATTGAACAATGACTTGCAGGCAGTGGGTTTAGAATAACTGATGACCAAAAATGAATTCAGATTATACACACCCAAAAGGGCTCTTCAGAGACTGGAAGGGCAAAGGGGCATGTGCTCTACAAAGGTAGAGTCCTGTCTGTCCACGTCCTATCTGTCCTTAAACAAAGCGGGCACTGCTTCATGTGGCAACAGCAACACTCACCTAAATAGTCCATATGTCACTGGGTGAGAGAAGTTTTCATTATTTTGGGGCAGCATTATGTGAGGTGTTATTATGTGTTCTTACCGATGAGCCTTGGTCAATTTAGCTCGGAATATGCCACCATTGTCAATCTGTCACCTAATCCTACCTAATGAGCAGGCCAAACCTGGAGGAAAGTATTGGCTGTAAGAAGTAAGAGAAAAAAAATAACATCTGGTTGTTTTTAAATGATTTCCTATGACATTGCTTGCCAGAATAAACATTGTAATGAAGATTTTTCTCCAGTCTGTGTTACCCACTCCAGTCAGCAGATGGCGATGTGAGTCTTTCAGGTGATGCTTCTTGCGTGACGTCTAACCTTAGTGAGCGGAACTGGAAGTGTTTTCAACAGCGACAACACAGACTTCTGATTCAACCACGCGATTGTTTGCCTGCGAACATAAAACCGAAACATTGAAGCGTTTAAGACAAATCTTGTGTATATTACTCTTGGTGTTTTAAACAGAATTCTGTTTACCTATCTACTAGTTCATTGAAACGTGGATTGCTTGTTAAATTAGCAAATGTGTTAAATTGATATTGCACTAGGCTAATCTCCCGGAGCATGAGCTCACTAAGGTCGACGCAGATAGAAGCCCTGGTGAACGGAGAGGAAGAAGCTTTCAGGATGAAAAGGGAGGAAGAGGATGCTATCACATTGAAAGAAGAAGAGGATGATATTACAGTAAAAGAGGAAGATGGGAAAGAGGTTGTCAGAGTGAAAGAGGAGGAAGTAGAAGCTTTCAGAATCAAAAAGGATGAAGATGCCATAACATTGAAAGAAGAGGAAGAACCTTTTGGAGTAAAAGAGGAAGAGGAGGCTATCTCAATAAAAGAGGAGGAAGACGTTTTAGGAGTGAAAGCGGAGGAGACTGAAGAACCGATTAACACCAGTGAGTACGGTCTTAAAACGGGCACAAACTATGCAGTTGTTGAACTAATGTGTGGTTTTAAAGGGGCATTCTACTGAAATTCTACACATGAATATGTTGTTCAGTACTGTAGGAATTGTTTAAGGGGCAATCTGCCATTGGTACATATATTTTGAAGACTCTTAAATTAGATGTATTGATTTCTCCATGTGGTCTACATTCAAGTTCCCCATCTAATATAACAGGCTTTTAAAATTCAATATTGGAGCATAATTTATACTTAAAATATCAAAGGGATGCAAAAGGAACCCATTTTGTGAAACATTTACATTTACATCACAAACAATATTTTACGAAATCATGACAAAAGTGGTCAATTTTGGTGCTTTTAGACATATTCATGCCTCTTGTAGGTCTCTCTGAGTGCAATAGAAGATCATAAGTTTACCATCTGTTTGATGTTCTCATTCACACAGGAGAGAGACATGACTATCCTGGATCCTCTGGGGAGCCTCAACAACATCCTGATGCTGACGAGGCAGAGAAGAGTCTCTCCAGATCAGAACACCAGATGGTACAGCTTGGTCTGGTCTAGCATACAGCTTGGTCTGGTCTAGCATACAGCTTGGTCTGGTCTAGCATACAGCTTGGTCTGGTCTAGCATACAGCTTGGTCTGGTCTAGCATACAGCTTGGTCTGGTCTAGCATACAGCTTGATCTGGTCTAGCATACAGCTTTCTGGGTCTGGTCTGGGTTTCTGGTCTAGCATACAGCTTGATCTGGTCTGACAACAGTGACATCAGCATCCATAATGATCTGGGTCTGGGTTTCTGTCCCAACAGTGACATCAGCATCCATAATGTTACCTGTGTCCCCTCTTTATGGTTACCAGGACAACACAAGCCCTTCCTCCCTCCCGGAGTCCCCATGTCATGCCTCTCCTGGTAGCACCTTACTGCTGGGTATGAAGAGGTTGTCTGTGCTGCTGGTGGACTGCAGGAAAACAACGGGGCTGAGTGGAACTGTGAGAGGTGGAGAAGAAAGGATCAGATTTAACTCGTCACAGTAAGTGCTGGAGTTTAGTTTGAACAAATATTATTGTTCTCTATTTTTAATTTAAATTTTACCTTTATTTAACTAGGCAAGTCAGTTAAGAACAAATTCTTATTTTCAATGACGGCCTAGGTACAGTGGGTTAACTGCCTGTTCATGGGCAGAACGACAGATTTGTACCTTGTCAGCTCGGGGGTTTGAACTTGCAACCTTCCAGTTACTAGTCCAACACTCTAACCACTAGGCTACCCTCTACAGAGTCAATGTGGAGGCTATATACAGGGGGTACCAGTACAGAGTCAATGTGGAGGCTATATACAGGGGGTACCAGTACAGAGTCAATGTGGAGGCTATATACAGGGGCTACCAGTACAGAGTCAATGTGGAGGCTATATACAGGGGCTACCAGTACAGAGTCAATGTGGAGGCTATATACAGGGGGTACCAGTACAGAGTCAATGTGGAGGCTATATACAGGGGGTACCAGTACAGAGTCAATGTACTGAGGTACAGGTCAGGAGCAGGTGTTGAAATCTAAACCTGCAGCTTTATACAATTTTACTTCATGACAAAAAGCACAATTCTATTTTTGTAATCATGAGACAAGTGTACGAGCATATAACACAGTGGCCTTCTGTCATGAACTTTAAGTAGCCTTTATTTGATGTGATATAATCCTTTAGAGACAGGATTGTGTCACGGATCTGGGGAAGTGGACCAAAGCATTTCTGCAGCATTGAAGGTCCTAAAGAACACAGTGGCCGCCATCATTCTTAAATGGGAAGTTTGGAACCACCAAGACCACCGCCCGGCCAAAGTGAACAATTGGGGGAGAAGGGCTTTGGTCAGGGAGGTTACCGAGAACCCGATGGTCACTCTGACAGAGATCAAGAGTTATTTTGTGGAGATGGGAGAACCTTCCAGAAGGGCAACCATCTCTGCAGCACTCCACCAATTTGGCCTTTTTGGCAGAGAGGCCAGACAGAAGCCACTTCTCAGTAAAAGGCACATGAAAGCCTGCTTGGAGTTTGCCAAAAGGCACCTAAAGGACTCTCAGACCATGAGAAACAAGATTCTCTGATCTGATGAAACCAAGATTGAACTCTTTGGCCTGAATGTCAAGCGTCAGGTCTGGAGGAAACCTGGCACCCATCCCTACAGTGAAGTGTGGTGGTGGCAGCATCATGGTGTGGGGATATTTTTCAGCGGCAGGGACTGGGAGACTAGTCAGGATCGAGGGAATGATGAACGGAGCAAATTACAGAGAGATAAGTGATGAAAACCTGCTCAAGGGCACTCAGGACCTCAGACTGGGGCAAAGGTTCACCTTCCAACAGGACAACAACCCTAAGTACACAGCGAAGACAACATAGAAGTGGCTTTGGGACAAGTCTCTGAAAGTCCTTGAGTGGCCCAGCCACTGCTGCATTAAGCTAATTTGAGCCTTTGTATCTATGTGCCAAGTAGGAGTAGAAACAAATATGCTCTGTTCCAGGGTGATTAGAGCTGCAATTTGAGACCATTTGTGTAAACATTGGATTTTTGAGGGGATTTTTATTAATCCGCAGACGAATTTGAAAACAAACCTGAACTGAATATACAGCAAATACAAGCCAGTTGAGGGTGCATAGATCCATAAATTAGATGGTGACAGTGATGTATCACACATACCCTATTCCAGTGTGAACAGATCTCAAATTTGAGACCATTTGTGTAAACATTGGAGATTTTTGTGGATTTATAAACACCCCCAGACAATTCAGACAAATAGGCCATGATTTGAACATACAGCAAAACAAGCCTGTTTTGGGGCTGCATAGATCCCAAAATAGGAAAGTCAAAGTTATATATGATACATGCTCTGTTCCAGGGTGCCCATACCTATAATTTGAGACTATTTGGGGAAAGTTTTGAGCTTTTAAAAAAAATTATAAACACCCCCCGACATTTACACCCTCTTCCCCAGAATTTCAAGGGCCATGGAGAGCTCACCGGCCGCCGCCGGAACCACGACGCATTCCAGGGCTTGGGCCCCTCTCTCGGTGCGAACCCATTCCAGGGCTTGGGCCCCTCTCTCGGGGCGAAAACAAAGAAGGATCCCTATTGTGTGCAGATTTTGCATGAAGAACCAGGAAAATATCTCTATACATCTCAGCAGAGTGTGCATGAAGACAGAATCAAAACAAAAGATTGATCAGGAAGTTCGTAATTCCCGCGATTCCATGATAGACCATCTTTGGCACGGCAGGATCATTGACTACAGAATACTCAGCTCTATTGTGACACAACAGGACGCACTCCAACCTCTGATTAAGAATCGTGAACAAATGGGTCATTTTGTTACGAACAAGCCAGAAGACAAACAAATAACTGGGTAAAGCTACTATTTTACACTGATAAAATAATATATGTGAAAGTTACATTGTAACTCATTTGAACTGTTGTCCAATTATGTTTGATTGTAAAATAATATCAATGTTTCTGTTAATCTGTATGATATTTCAGCCAAGTGGAAGTGGCTCAATTGTTGGCACCAACTACAGATGAAAATATAGATGAAGACTCACACGTCAACATGGACGATGACCAGTCGGCGTTGTACCAACCGTAAGTAAATACAAATAGAAATCATCTCATTAACAAGTAGTACGTATAAGTATATAAGTCAACATGGATGTTTGCTGCATACCAAATATTTTCCAGACCATTGAACCAGTCATGTGACACCACACTGAGAAAGGGGATGCAAAGCAGTGGTTTATACCAAAAGCATCCTCTGGATTGTGATCTGCTGGCTGGATTTGGGAAATATCTCCGCTACGACAATAACATTCCCAATTTCAAACAGGAGGTATGTACAGAAATGTTACTTTAATTAAACTGTTTACATATTTTAATGATAGTTAATAACTACTTTAAAATCTATTAACTATGTAGTTCATATTATTTTCATTTTCATGTACAGGTTGCAAATGTGTCAAGGTTTTTGTTTTACATGGACTCAAACAAACCATCGCTGGATTTTCTTAGTAACTTGGATAAAAGCAGATCATTTTTTACCAAGCTTGCAGACATTGGACAGAAGAAGCAAACCATTGCCAACTACATGAAGAATTTGAAGAGATTTATTCGCTACATAATCACCATTACAGACAGAGCCGTGTTTGAGCAATGCAAGCATTTCCTCCTATGCTTGAATGAACTGCAGAAGTCCATGAGCAAGCAGGTGTCTCGGGAAATGACTGGGAAAGGGTATGTATTTCAAATTGATCCTCACAGAAATGTATTTTAAAATAAGTGTGTATTATCAACAATCTTAAATTAATGAGCGTATTGTTGTTTTTCTGCAGATACATACAGATGGTGTCAGTTGCGAAGACACCAAAAGAATGTTGGGAAATTTTGAGGGTGGCGAAGAAAGAATTTGTGTGTATCATTGGGAAGGCCATGAATGAAGAATCCTTGCTGGAAACTGAACAACTGCATGTTCTGTACTACCTTGAGTCTCTGCTCATGCTGAAACATCTCCAAAGGGCTGGAGTGATCAAACATTTGACCGTAAGTTAACTAATGTCATACATTTGCTATAATGTTGAATTGTATGTGCTTCTTTGGCATGTGTGTTATCAATATGTCACTGTTCCAATTGCAGCTGAGCGAATGGCTCTCAAGGAGCGCCTGCAAGCTGCCAGATGGGGAGAATTGGACTGTCATCGGTGTTAAGAAGCACAAAACAGCAACGCAGCAAGTTGCAACCATTTTGTTAGATGAGGAGGAAGATGCAGTAAGTATATTTACTACAATCTGTTATTGTGAATGTGATTGATTTAATACAAACCTGTTAAACATGTATTAATGTTGTCTATATTTTCAGTGGTTGGATGTGTACTACCGACATGTTCGACCAGCTTTTCTTAAAAACTCTGATGACATGCAAGAAGATGAAAGATTCTTCATTTCCACAACCGGGAAACCGGTCTACAACCCATCCAATGACCTACAAAGGTTTCATGCCAAGTAAGTTAAGTAGAACACTGTTTAATCATTCCACAATACTTTTTTGACAGTACAGTTTTCTGAAACCAAACTGATTTTGTTGTTCGTTAATCAGATACAACTTGCCCAACATCACGAGCCAAGTAGCAGGACAAGTTTTGGAGACAAATACCAAAGCCAGCTTCACAGACCAAGAGAAGTCCCTTGTTGCTGACTACTTGGCCCATAAAACTGCTACAGCTGAAAAGCATTACTGCTTGAAGACAACAGTCAATGCCTGCATGGGAATGAAGCTGATCTCCAAAGTTGCCATGTCCATTGAATCTGAGTAAGTATTTACACAAACTATACAGTATAAATGACACATTTACATTGTCTTTTAAATGCTGGTACATATAGATACAAATGTGTTGTTATTTTCCCTTTTCCAAGTAGTGAGACTGCAGGCCCCTCCTGTGCGAGCAGAAGTAGAAAAGGCACATTGTCCAGCAGCAAAAAGTTGGATGAGGCACAGACCTGGAAACTCTTCTATGAACACTTCCCTGTCACAATTGATGGACAATCAATCAAGACCAAGGACAGACGACTGATTGCAGGAACACATGAGAGATACTGCTATGACAAGTGGAGAAGCCAGCAAGAGAAAATGAGACGGGATAATGTGATCGGTATGAGGCAGCTAAAATACACTAAACTAAATACTATTTTGTTATATTATATATTACAAAAATGTACTTTATTTAGTCAGTAAATAAAGTACTACTTGATAAGGGCTTCTACTATTTAATACATTTAAATGATTAATAACACATGTATTTTTTTTGTTACAGCGCACTTCCCCAGAAGAGAACCCACAGCAAGTCAAGTAGAGAGATACATTGAAAGGCAGAACTGGGAGAAGAACAAAGTGAAAGTGGAGACTGTCCTTTGTTACTGGCAACCTTCAATTAACACGGACGCACCAAAATACAACAAGGCAATTATGAAGCTGGTGAAGTCCCAGAAGTGGAAAGGACTGGACATTGCCAGTGACCCTGATAAAGGAAAAAAGGTCATGACCACACGTCCATTTGCTAAAGGGGAAGTTGTCTGTGACTACCACGGTCTCCCACTCTCAGGGAAGCAGGGGAAAGAATTGTTGGAAGCAACAGAGAATGACGAGATGGGGTTCCTTTACTTCTACAAGGATTCATCAGGGAAAACGTACTGCATAGATGCAAAGACTGTGCCCTGTCCTTGCCACCCAGAGATGGACACAGTTGGACGTAGGATAAATCATTCCAGGAAGAGAAGCAACATAAAGAGTCAGCTTCAGCAATTAGAAGAGGACGGCAACGTGTGGAACATCATCCTTTTCATTGCCCTACGAGACATTCAGGTGCAACAAGAACTGTTATTTGACTATGGGGTGTCAAGAATATCTTTTGGTGGAGAAGACTTGGAACGGCTTGACAACGAGGTCTGTCAGCTTGAAATCTGATGGGCCTCAAAACAACCCCCCTTTGGGTTGTGTGGCGGAGATAAGAGAGTGACCTTTGGAGGTAATCTTCCCCAGCCTGTCAACATTTAGTTTTCTTCTGTTATACATATTGAAAGAGTGTGACGGGGGTTCTGGTTCTAAAGTATAAAAATAGCAGATCCGTTCCACATTGGGTGAGGCGGGTTGCAGGTAAGTTCATTCAGTCTGTAGATGGGAAGTGAGATTAAAATATATATATGAAAAGAAAACAATATTTAAAATGATATTTACATGGGACAAAACACACGTCCGTCTGCTACGCCATCTTGGAATGTGTCGACACTATCGACAACGGGGAGATGTTACTGATGTGCTTTGTCTGTCTCCAATGTAAAAATGAAACTTCCACACAAAATTACCTTGTTACTTATTTTATGTTTAAGGAAGTGTGTAGGTCGCATTCTGTATCATACAACTATGAAAGTGATATATTTAGAACCACCTGCTGATTGGAATCCAGTGACGTCTGTGTCTTCAGTGTCACAGAACTGTAGAACATAGAATCCAATTATGTCTTGAGTGATCTAGAACTGTCTAGTTCTTTGTGTTCTGACTTCTAAAACAGAAAGAATAATAAGTAATGTAAACATATTATCAGTAATTACCAGGAAGCTTTACAACATCATTTGTTTTAAATGATGAAATGTTTGAAAACTGGCCTCATGTTATTGAGAGATCTGATTTGGATTAAACCTCAGCAAGGCAGTTTTATGATGTGGAGATGTAATTCTGTTCTCTCTTATAAAATAAACACTGTCTTTTGCAGGAGGAAAACCGAACTTGAAGGAACCAGCGACGTCCAAACCAGCAAGGCGACACCTCTCCTCCCATTGTGTAAAAAGTTTTAACCAGTTAGTTAGCTTGAAAAGACACGAGAGGGTACACATAGGAGCGAAGCCACACTATTTCTCCCAGTGTGGAAAGCGTTTTACCCAATTAGGAAGCCTGAAAGAACACAAGGCTGCACACAGGTGAGAAGCATTACAAATGCTCAGGCTGTGGGAAGACATATTACTCATCACAGTCACGTAACATCATGTGTGAATCCACACAGGAGAGAATTATTACTTCTCCTAGTGTGTAATTGATATTTAACATCACATTGACTTAATGTGATGAGAACATACAAAGTGCTCCCATTGTCTTATATTGTTGACTGATAATGATTTCCTGTTTTTACCATATGATATGTGTGTTTGTCTGGGTGTGTCATTCCTCCAGCACTACAGATAATCAAGTGATATTTGGATGTGATGCATTTGCTCCGTTCCATTGTTGACATTTGCATTGTTGGCCCACTGATGATTTAATGAAATGAAACTGTTCAGACTCTGTAATGGAAAATTTTAATTGTATGTGTCCACATATCTGAGTATGTGACTAACCTTGTGAAACTGTCCTATTATAATCTCCTGTTCCTGGGAGTATCATCCTGTGTTGCAAACCAGCTGCATCTCCGCCTTTGTATGAATAAAGTCCCTCCCAGGAACAGGAAACTATAAAGATATGTGCTCATCACTCAATGCTTCAGGAATTCAGACTGTCTACACTGCACTGTGTAACTCTGTTATTCTCTCTGAGCTCAGAAATAAAGAATCTTGGTTTGACTTGGGACTCCAGCAGATCCTTATTTTATAATATCCACCACAACTCTCCCACGGATTGCCGTTTATCATTGTCTCAATAAAGAGTTTCTTGTTCCACTTTCCTGGGGGAATTTACAGGCATCCCACTGATGAATAAATGTTGTTTCCGCGTCATTTCAACAAAACAAATCCATGTGATGTTAGATCAATGCAGACAACTGATTGGGTTTGTAAAAAGCCATCAACATCAGGAATCTTTATTTTTCACCCAACTGGCAACCTAAATCCAATGACGGTGGACATTTTCTGTTGATTTCATGTTGAATTCACTTTCGTTGACGAATCAAAGAAATGGACTTAGAAACTAGATGTTCACGGTCTTTAGATATTTTTGTCAGATATTACTATGGAATACAGAAGTAAAATTACAAGCATTTCATAAGTGGCAAAGGCTTTTATTTACAATTACATGAAGTTGATGCAGTGTCAATATTTGCAGTGTGGACCCTTCTTTTTCAAGACCTCTGCAATCCGCCCTGGCATGCTGTCAATTAACTTCTGGGCCACATCCTGACTGATGGCAGCCCATTCTTGCATAATCAATGCTTGGATTTTGTCAGAATTTGTGGGTTTTTGTTTGTCCACCCGCCTCTTGAGGATTGACTACAGGTTCTCAATGGGATTAAGGTCTGGGGAGTTTCCTAGCCATGGACCCAAAATATCGATGTTTTTTTCCCCGAGCCACTTAGTTATCACTTTTGCCTTATGGCAAGGTGCTCCATCATGCTAGAAAAGGCATTGTTTGTCACCAAACTGTCCCTGGATGGTTGGGAGATGTTGCTCTCGGAGGATGTGTTGGTACCATTCTTTATTCATGGCTGTGTTCTTAGGCAAAATTGTGAGTGTGCCCACTCCCTTGCCTGACAAGCAGCTCACACATGAATGGTCTCAGGATGCTTTACTGTTGGCATGACACAGGACTGATGGTAGCACTCACCTTGTCTTCTCTGGACAAGCTTTTTTCCGGATGCCCCAAACAATCGGAAAGAGTATTCATCAGAGAAAATTACTTTATCCCAGTTCTCAGTAGTCCAATCCCTGTACCTTTTGCAGAATATCAGTCTGTCCCTGATGTTTTTCCTGGAGAGAAGTGGCTTCTTTGCTGCCCTTCTTGACACCAGGCCATCCTCCAAAAGTCTTTGCATCACTGTACGTGCAGATGCACTCACACCTGCCTGCTGCCATTCCTGAGCATCTCTGTACTGGTGGTGCCCCGATCCCGCAGCTGAATCAACTTTAGGAGACGGTCCTGGCGCTTGCTGGACTTTCTTGGGCGCTCTGAAGCATTCTTCACAACAATTGAACCACTCTCCTTGAAGTTCTTGATGATCCGATAAATGGTTGTGTCATGACGCTGGCCTGGGGGTAGGTTTATGACAGTCATAAATACCTCTCCCCCCTTTTACTCTCTCTACCCTACTGATGTTACATTTGAAAACCCCTTGGTTAACATAGAGATTCTGGGAACATCAGAAGGTGAGGGGGAAATTAACCATATTCTGGTAATCCGACCAGTTTAACATATGCGGTGGTACTTAATGAATATGTCAGTTCGGTTGTTATCTGAGACATTCTCATCAATGATAAGATGACAAACTCTACAGTGGAAAGTCTACACATTGTAGTTATTGGATTCATATGGAATTGTTGTTCAACTTAAATGTTTGAATATAAAATGATTGGTTAAAAGATTAAACTTAATTTTTGCTTCCAAATGAGAGATTTGGGTTTTCATAAGATTCGGGCTCTGCTCAATCAGCGGCCCGCCCCTGTGAAGAGACATGGGTTATAAAACTATGCAAACACACCCTTCTCCCTCCACTATATAAAGCCTTGACAAAAATGTAACCTCCTGTTCCGGAGACATTAGGATGACGAACTGATGTCAGAATGGTTCCGATAATAACTACAGAACGAAGCCAACCTCAGCGTGAGCTTTGGTTGCGAATGGTATGAACTTTGAACTCTCATTCACTACAGAAGTGATACCTCCTAGCCGTTGAGTTAGCAACAGCAGCTGCAAATGTGGGCTAGGAAAGAACAGACAGAGTATCCCGTCTACCACACAACGACGTTACTACAACGTTTCCCGTTCACCACCAGAGACACTCTTCAAAGGACAAAGGACTCTGTTGGGCAACACGGCTTTCCATCTACCACCAACCTACTGAAGCGCAGCTCAGAGTAAATATTTATTGCATTTTCCTTTTCCAAATGGGTGATAATTTAGAATATATTGTATTTACAATAGCACAGCTTCTCCCTTTGTTCCTCAGACTTCCCGCTCTTCCATTCATTTTCACCCATTTTCTTTTGTGTAACAAGCTGTCATATCTGCTTTGTCCGCTAGGGACGTTTTCCTTTATGACATCATTTGTAATCAAGGTATGATTAATTATGTGTCTATGTAATTCTGTGTGATTAGTTAGGTATTTAGTAAATAAATAAATGAACCCAATTTTGTATTGCTGATTCAACTTGTTCACCAGTGTTTGTGAAGATAACCAAGAATTTACAACTTTCAGATGAGACTGAAATAAGGTGACGATTAATATTGACTGCTATTGATGTAAAATGTTACTAGGTCTTTAAGAGTTTATTCGAAAGATAACTGCTCTATAAATATTATTTTGTGGTGTCCCGACTCTCTAGTTAATTACATTTACATGATTAGCTCAATCAGGTAATACTATTACAGAGAAAGGATTTTATAGAATAGCATGTCATATCACTTAATCCGGCATAGCCAAAGACACAACAGTTGATTTAGTTGAAATCTTACTGGCAGCAATATCCTTGCCTGTGAAGCCCTTTTTGTGCAAAGTAATGATGACGGCACGTGTTTCCTTGCAGGTAACCATGTTTGACAGAGGAAGAACAATGATTCCAAGCACCACCCTCCTTTTGAAGCTTCCAGTCTGTTATTCGAACTCAATCAGCATGACAGAGTGATCTCCAGCCTTGTCCTCGTCAACACTCACACCTGTGTTAACGAAAGAATCACTAACATGATGTCAGCTGGTCCTTTTGTGGCAGGGCTGAAATGCAGTGGAAATGTTTTTGGGGGATTCAGTTCATTTGCATGGCAAAGAGGGACTTTCCAATTATTTGCAATTCATCTGATCACTCTTCATAACATTCTGGAGTATATGCAAATAGACATCATACAAACTGAGGCAGCAGACTTTGTGAAAATGTATATTTGTGTCATTCTCCAAACTTTTGGCCACAACTGTACAGTGTTGGTAGGCTACCTACATGATGAGATTATTATGGATAAGAGAGATATTATTTTATTTGTCAAATGACAACCAAGCATTGATCATCATGTCACCAGAATAAGACCATCAAAATGTATTGGAAAGGAGCATCAAGCTCATCACATGCACTTTCACCACCCTGTGAAGTTCATAACTTATTTCATCTGTAGCCTAATAAACTGCATGGTTTCCCAAGTCATAGTGGGAGGACCACACAACATATCATCACGTGACTCCAAGTTAACTTCGATATGAGTCAATCACCACCTTCCGGAGACACCTGAAACCCCACCTCTTTAAGGAATACCTAGGATAGGATAAGTAATCCCTCTCACCCCCCTTTAAGATTTAGATGCACTATTGTAAAGTGACTGTTCCACTGGATGTCATAAGGTGAATGCACCAATTTGTAAGTCGCTCTGGATAAGAGCGTCTGCTAAATGACTTAAATGTAAATGATGGTTATTATATAAATATTTGCACATAAAGGAGTTTCCACTGCCATTTCTCGTTTATTCATGTTTACTGACACAAAAAGACCCACCATGTAAAACAAACCAACAAATATTCCGTCTTCATTTATAAAATTGTAAAAGCATATCCTGTTTCCATCAGCCCGGTCATTACTTTGGAAATGGTTGGATCAATATCCACCTTGATGATGTGGATGAAGCCTGATTTGGAATGTCTGAGTTGTTCTATATGATGTCATAATACACCCCTCTGATAGTGATACATTTGCTCCATTGTTTCCATGTCAGTTGGTTTCCCACTCTGATGATTTATATCTGACAGAGGGGCTTTAAAGGAATAGTATGGTGACATCTTAGTGGGGCTTGAAATAAATAGGATTATTAATCATAAACTCCTATAGCAACAATACACTGCAGCTTTGACATCAAGAAGAGAATGGGCTGATGGGTGGTGGTGCTACTCTATAGGTAAGGCTGTCTAATATGAATGTTCAATACACACAATAGGTTGATCAGTAGCCAGTTAGCTAGCTGTACAGTCCTATATGAATGTTCAATACACACAGTAGGACTGTTGACCAATATGAATGTTCATAATGAGGGAGAAATAAAGGTGGGCTCTCCTGTCAACATGGGACTCCTGCTGCAGGTAGCCTAGCGGTTAATGGTGTTGGGCCAGTAACTGAAAGATCCCTGGTTTGAATCCCAGAGAGGACTAGGTGAAAAATCTGTCAATGTGCCCTTGAGGGCAGCAGGAGCCTCTCAATTAGTCTCTTCTGAGGGAATGTGTTGTGTTGTGTTGTGCAATTGAAGTCCAGAAACAAAGGGAAAAGGTGATAAGAGGAGAGCACATAGATGCAAGAAGGAATACAACGTGTCTGTAATGAAAGTGAACTGTGTTTATGCATGATCAGGGGTGAATTCATTCAGCCGATTCTGTTGACAAACGTTTCTTAAACAGAACACAACCAGGATAAACATACCCGAATTTGTCCAATAGAACCTCTATTTCAGCTAGATGCAGGCGACAGTGTGCAAGGCGATATTGAATGTGTCACTGTTTGTCACCTCAAAATTTTCTCTCGACCTGCGTGAACCTACATTCTAAACTTTCATTCATTTGTTACCTCATGATGGGTATAGGGGAAATGTTAGTATTATGTAGTATCGGTGTTACATGAATGGAATATGAATGACAGTCGTCCAATATGCTGTAGTAGAAATAAGGCCATGCTCATGAAAAAAACAAATCGTCCTCCCTCATCTTAAACGGCACTGACTGCCACTGTTTGGATGGTGGACCATTCTTGGTACACATGGGGAACTGTTGAGCTGAAAAACCCAGCAGCGTTGCAGTTCTTGACACAAACCGGGGCGCCTGGCACCTACTACCATATCCCGTTCAAAGTAACTTAAATATTTTTGTCTTCCCCATTTACCCTCTGAATGGCACACATGCACAGTCCATGTCTCATGTCTCACTGATTAAAATTCCTTATTTAACCTGTTTTCCCCCTTCATCTACACTGACTGAGGTGGATTTAACTAGTGACATCAATAAGGGATCATAGCTTTAGCCTGGATTCACCTAGTCAGTCTATGGTCATGGAAGGAGCAGGTGTTCTTAATGTTTTGTCTACCCAGTGTAAAGCACTACAGATAATCGAGTGCTATTTGCATGTGATGCATTTGTTCTGTTGTTTACAGGACGATTTGTATCTTATACAGCGTGGCTTTAAGGGAATAGTATGGTCACATCTAATAAAAATTAATGTGAAAATACCTAGGAATGGAATACCTAGGATAGGATAAGTAATCCCTCTCACCCCCCTAAGTTTTAGATGCACTATTGTTAAGTGACTGTCCCACTGGATGTCATAAGGTGAATGCACCAATTTGTAAGTCGCTCTGGATAAGAGCGTCTGCTAAATGACTTAAATGTAAAATGAACAGAGCAAATGTATATTAACACACTACCTGTTCATAGATGTATTTATTCATCATCCACATATTCATATTGAGCTGCTACGTCTGTGTACAGGAACGTATTATTTCTAAGACGTAAGAGAAAATGTATCAGTTTATTGTTAAATTATTATGACCTTCTTTCCAATACAAAAGTGTAGTAACTATTTTCCAAACTGCGTTACCCAATCCAGCCAGCAGATGGCGATGAGCGTCTTTCAGGTGATGCTACTTGATGACGTATAATGGACTGGACGGGACACTTCTTCAGGAAAAACAAAACGGCTTATCTTTCAACCACCTCGGTAGCTTGCTAGCCAACATAAAACCGATAGATTGACGCGTTACACCGTGTTTGTGAACATTAGCTAATCTCAGTGTTTTAAACGTATTTCTGTTGACTTATCATCTGATGACCTTTAACCTAATGTTCTTGTTAAATTTGCAAACTTGTCAAAGATTGATACTGAGGTTAGCACTAGGCTAGTCGCTAATGCTAACTAACTAGCTAACATCCCTGACCATGAGTTCACTAAACTACTCCTCCCTTGCTAAAGAAGAGGAGGTCTGCTGGACGGAAAAAGAAGCTCTGGGACTGAACATTGTCATGGAAGATGAGGGTGTTACAGTGAAAGAAGATGAGGTTGTTACAGTGAAAGAAGAGGAGGCTGTTATAGTGAAAGAAGAGGAGGCTGTTACATTGAAAGAAGAGGAGGCTGTTATAGTGAAAGAAGAGGAGGCTGTTACAGTGAAAGAAGAGGAGGCTGTTACATTGAAAGAAGAGGAGGCTGTTACATTGAAAGAAGAGGAGGCTGTTACATTGAAAGAAGAGGAGGCTGTTACAGTGAAAGAAGAGGAGGCTGTTACATTGAAAGAAGAGGAGGCTGTTACATTGAAAGAAGAGGAGGCTGTTACATTGAAAGAAGAGGAGGCTGTTACATTGAAAGAAGAGGAGGCTGTTACAGTGAAAGAAGAGGAGGCTGTTATAGTGAAAGAAGAGGAGGCTGTTACAGTGAAAGAAGAGGAAGAACCCTTTAGAGAGGAAGAGGATGCTATCTCAATAAAGGTGAAGAAGGAAGACGTTTTGGGAGTGAAAGAGGAGACAGAATTTCAGATTAACACCAGTGAGTACTGTCTTAAACAGGGACACAAACTATGCCCCACAAACTATGACTTTTAAATGAGATTTATTGAATTCTCCATGTGGTCTACATTAAAGTGCACCTCATCTAATATAACAGTCTTTTAAAATCCAATATTGGTGCATATTTTCTACTTAAAAGATCAATGGGATGCAAAAGCCAACCAATTTTTGGAACAACCCTTTTACATTTGCAACACAAACAGTATTTTACAAAATGATGATGAAAGTTTCCATTTTAGGCCCTTTTTAGACATATTCATGCCTCTTGTAAGAGTCTGTGATTGTAATAGTAGATCATATGTTTACCATCTGTTTGATGTTCTCATTCACACAGGAGAGAGACATGACTATTGTGGATCCTCTGGGGAGCCTCAACAACATCCTGATGCTGACGAGGCAGAGAAGAGTCTCTCCAGATCAGATCACCAGATGGTACAGCTTGGTCTGGTCTAGCGTTCAGCTTGCTCTATTGGGGTCTGGGCTGGGTTTCTGTAAATCACTTCATGAAAACAGTGACATCAGCATCCATAATGATATGTGTTTGTGTCCCCTCTTTATGGTTACTAGGACAACGCTAGCCCTTCCTCCCTCCCAGAGTCCCTGTGTCGTGCCTCTCCCGGTAGCACCTTACTGCTGGGTATGAAGAGGTTGTCTGTGCTGCTGGTGGACTGCAGGAAAACAACGAGTCTGAGTGGAACTGTGAGAGGAGGAGAAGAGAAGAAAGGATCAGATTTAACTCATCAAAGTAAGTGCTGTAGTTTAGTTTGAACAAATAAAATAGATCTTCCCACTGGTATCTGTTACCAGGACAACCAGCAGACTTCTGTTGGTTGACAGGAAGATAGACTAGTGGAAATGGATGTTATGAATATCATAACACTGCCAATGAAAAGAGAGAAACCAATAGACCATATTAAACATTGATGAAAGTTAGCTTTAGAGAGAAAGTTTCAAGATGATCCAATGTGAAGTGCGTGTTTTACAGAAACCTTTCCTTAAAACATTATGGATGTTACATTGCCTGTCCCAGTCAACCCACCTATCTTTACAAGATTGTTGAACAGGAAAACACGATGGAGTCTTAAATTATGGAGTCTTAAAGGAGGACTGTAGCATCTAATGAAACATGGAGTCTTAAAACTTCTTATGGCTAGTGGAACCCCTCGACAACATTCCTCTGAAAAGGCAGAGCGCGAAATTCAAAATATTTTTTAGAAATATGTAACTTTAATACATTCACAAGTGCAATACACCAAATTAAAGCTTAACTTCTTGTTAATCTACCCATCGTGTCTGATTTCAAAAGACCGTTACAGCGAAAGCACACCATATAATTACGTTAGGTCAGAGCCTCAAAAACACACACAGCCATTTTCCAGCCAAAGAGAGGAGTCACAAGAAGCAGAAATAAAGAAAATTAATCACTAACCTTTGATGATCTTCATCAGATGGCACTCACAGGACTTCCTGTTACACAATACATGTATGTTTTGTTCGATAAAGTTCATATTTATATCCATCTCACTGCAAGTACTGTCAAATCTGGTGCAGTTCATGAGTAGATGCAGTGCAGTACTTAACCCCCTTTGTTCAGGGACACATTATTCCATTTCAGTTCGTCACATGTCTGTGGAACTTGTTCAGTTTTGAATGTTGTTGAATCTTGTTATGTTCCAACAAATATTTACACATCTTAAGTTTGCTGAAAATAAACGCAGTTGACAGTGAGAGGACGTTTCTTTGTTTGCTGAGTTTAGATTGGCGAGGGGGGAAAAACAATTTAATCAATTTTAGAATAATTCTGAAATGTAACAACATTTGGAAAAGGTGAAGGGGTCTGAATACTTAACGAATGCACAGTGTCTGTGTGTATACTGAACCAAAATATAAACAACAATTTCAACGATTTACAGTTCATATAAGTCAGTCATTGTAAATAAATACATTAGGCCCAAATCTATGAACTTTACATGACTGGGCAGGGGAGCAGCAATTGGTGGGCCCTGGAGGGCATAAGCCCATCCATTGCGGTGCCAGGCCCAGCCAATCAGAATTTAGTTTTCCCCCCACAAAAGGGCTTCATTACAAATAGAAATACAACTCGGGTGGCTGGTCTCAGATGCTGTGGGGATCCTGGTCTGGCATCGCTATATGTGGTCTGTGGTTGTGAGGCCAGTTGGATGTACTGCCAAATTCTCTAAAACGATGTTGGAGGCAGCTTCTGGTAGAGAATTGAACATTCAATTATCTGGTAACAGTTCTAGTAGATATTCCTGCAGTCAGCATGCCAATTTCACGCTCCCCAGCACAAGGTGCACCTGTGTAATGATCATGCTGTTTAATCAGCTTGATATGCCACACCTGTCAGGTTGATGGATTATCTTGGCAGAGAATAAATGTTTACTAACAGGGATGAAAAAAATTCTGCAATCTTTTTTTTCAGCTCATTAAACATCCAACACTTCACATGTTGCGTTTTTTTGTTTATTGTAGTTACTATCAGTTTTAGGAACATCTTTCCAAATATTTCACATTATTTTTTTACTTTACCCAAAATATGACATCAGCCTTTTCCAGCATGATGGAGCACCTTGCCATAAGGCAAAAGTGATAACTAAGTGGCTCGGGTAACAAAACATAAGTATTTTGGGTCCATGGCCAGGAAACTCCCCAGACCTTAATCCCATTGAGAACTTGTGGTCAAATTCTGACAAACTCCAAGCATTGATTATGCAAGAATGGGCTGCCATCAGTCAGGATGTGGCCCAGAAGTTAATTGACAGCATGCCAGAGCGGATTGCAGAGGTCTTGAAAAAGAAGGGTCAACACTGCAAATATTGACTCTGCATCAACTTCATGTCATTGTAAATAAAAGCCTTTGACACTTATGAAATGCTTGTAATTATACTTCATCATTCCATAGTAACATCTGACAAAAATATCTAAAGACACTGAAGCAGCAAACTTTGGAAATTAATATTTTTCATTCTCAAAACTTTTGGACACGACTGTAGGTCGTATTCTGTATCATACAGCTATGAAAGTTATATATTTAGAACTACCTGCTCGATTGGAATCCAGTGACGTCTGTGTCTTGAGTGTCCTAGAACTGTTTAGTTTGTTGTGTTCTGACGAAAACAGAATGAATAAATAAGTAATGTAAACATTATCAGTAATTACCAGGAAACTCTACAACATTTGTTTTAAAATCACACTAAGATTGTTAAAACTGGCCTTAGGTTATTGAGGGCTCTGATTAGGATTTACCCTCGTAGCAAGGCCGTTTTATCATGTGGAGGTTTCATTCGGGTCTCCATTTTAAAAAACACTGTCTTTGGCAGGAGAAAAACCAGACCCAGAGGAACCAGAGCCAGGGACGTCCAAACCAGCAAGAAGACACCAGTGTTCCCACTGTGGAAAGGGTTGGAACCTCTTAAGTGAGCTTAAACGACATGAGCGAATACACACAGGGTAGAAGCCTTACCACTGCTCGAAATGTGGAAAGATGTTTGACAGGAAAGGACACCTGAAAGCTCACAAGATAATTCACACAGGGGAGAAGCCTTACCATTGCTCCCAGTGTGGAAAGATGTTTGCCCGGAAAGGACACCTGAAAGCTCACGAGATAATTCACACAGGGGAGAAGCCTTACCATTGCTCCCAGTGTGGAAAGATGTTTACCCGGAAAGGACACCTGAAAGCTCACGAGATAATTCACACAGGGGAGAAGCCTTACCACTGCTCGAAATGTGGAAAGATGTTTGACAGGAAAGGACACCTGAAAGCTCACAAGATAATTCACACAGGGGAGAAGCCTTACCACTGCTCCCAGTGTGGGAAGTGTTTCGGCTGGGCAGGGGGTCTGAAAAGACACAAAATAATACACACAGGGGAGAAGCCTTACCACTGCTCCCAGTGTGGGAAGTGTTTCAGCTGGGCACGGGGTCTGAAAAGACACGAAATAATACATACAGGGGAGAAGCCTTACAACTGCTCCCAGTGTGGCAAGTGTTTTACCCGCTCAGGGGGCCTGAAACAGCACGAGAGAATACACACAGGGGAGAAGCCTGCTCCCAGTGTGGCAAGTGTTTTAACCAGTTAGGGACCCTGAAACAGCACAAGATAACACACACAGGAGAGATGCATTACCACTCCTCCCAGGATGCAAAGCTTTTGCCCATTTAGGAAACCTGAAAGAACACGAGACACAGAGGAGAAGGCTTACAAAAGGTTAGATTTTGGGAAAACATATTACTCATAACAATCACTTAAATGTCATTAGAGAATCCACACAGGAGAGAGACATTACTTCTCTTAGCATGTATATTGATATTTCACATCTCATTTTTCTTACAATTCATCAGAGAACATACACAGTGCTCCCATTGTCTTATATTGTTGACTGATAATGTGTTTACCTGTTTTTACCAGATGAAATCACTTCTTCCAATTATTGATAAACATGTACCTGTTAAGAAACTGACTGTTAGAACTGTTAAGGCTCCATTGATTGATGAGGAATTTAAAAACTGTATGTTTGAAAGAGTTGGGGCAAAAGGAGTGGCTAATAAGTCTGGCTGCACATCTGGCTGGTTTACATACTGCAAACTGAGAAATGATGTGACCAAACTCAACAAAAATAATAAACTTATTAAGAAGCCAAGATCAATGATATGAAGAATGATGGAAAAAAAAACATCATGAAAGAAAAGTAGTGCAAGTATTGAATTTTGTAAAGTTAGTGTGGGAGAGGTGGAACAATTGTTATCGATCAATAATGACAAACCTCCTGGCATTGACAACTTAGATGGAAAGCTACTGAGGACAGTAGCTGACTCTATAGCCACTCCTATCTGTCATATTTTTAATATGAGCCAAGAGGAAAGTCTTTGTTCTCAGGCCTGGAGGGAAGCCGAATTAATCCACTACCCAAGAGTGGTAAAGCTGCCATTACTGGTTCTAACAGCAGACCTATAAGCTGGCAGCAAGCTCTAAGCAAACTGTTGGGGAAAAAATGGTTTGAACAAATACAATGCTATATTTCTGTAAACAAATTAACAACATACTTTCAGCATGCTTATAGAGAAGGGCACTCAACATGTACTGCACTGACACAAATGACTGATGATTGATTGTGAGAAATTGATAACAAGAAGATTGTGGGAGTTCTATTGTTAGATTTCAGTGCAGCCTTTGATATTATTCACCATAACCTGTTGTTTAAGAATGTTTGTGCTATGGCTTTTCAACCTCTGCCATAATGTGGATTCAGAGCTATCCATCTAATAGAACTCAGAGGGTTTTTAATAGAAGCTTCTCTAATGTAATAATAATAATAATAATATATGCCATTTAGCAGACGCTTTTATCCAAAGCGACTTACAGTCATGTGTGCATACATTCTACGTATGGGTGGTCCCGGGGATCGAACCCACTACCCTGGCGTTACAAGCGCCATGCTCTACCAACTGAGCTACAGAAGGACCAGAAGATTGTGGGAGCTCTAATTGTTAGATTTCAGTGCAGCCTTTGATATTATTGACCATAACCTGTTGTTTAAGAATGTTTGTGCTTTGGCTTTTCAACCTCTGCCATAATGTGGATTCAGAGCTGTCTATCTAATAGAACTCAGAGGGTTTTTAATGGAAGCTTCTCTCATGTCAAACATATGAAGTGTGATGTACCGCAGGGCAGCTCTCTAGACCCTCTACTCTTTTCTATTTTTACCATGTATGCTGATGATTCAACTATATAAGCACCAGCAACCACAGCTAATGAAGTCACTGAAACCCTTAACTAAGAGTTGCAATCTGTTTTGGAATGCGTGGCCAGTAATAATCTGGTCCTGAACCTCTCTAAAACTAAGAGCATTGTATTTGGTACAAATCATTCCTCAAGTTCTAGACCTCAGCTGAATCTGGTAATGAATTGTGTGTCTGTTGAACAAGTTGAGGAGACTAAATTACTTGGCATTACCTTAGATTGTAAACTGTCATGGTCAAAACATATAGATTCAATGGTTGTAAAGATGGGGAGAGGTCTAGCCATAATAAAGAGATGCTCTGCTTTTTTGACACTACTCTCCACAAAGCAAGTTTAGTTTTGTCTAATCTTGATTATTGTCCAGTCGTGTGGTCCAGTGCTGCAAGGAAAGACAGAGTAAAGCTGCAGCTGGCCCAGAACAGAGCGCCTGTCACGCCCTGGCCATAGAGAAGCTTTTATTCTCTATTTTGGTTAGGCCAGGGTGTGACTCGGATGGGAATTCCAGTTTCTTTATTTCTATGTTTTCTATTTCTTTGTTTTTGGCAGAGTGTGGTTCCCAATCGGAGGCAGCTGTCTATCGTTGTCTCTAATTGGGAATCATACTTAGGCAGCCTTTTTCAACCTGTGTTTTTTGGGTAGTTGTTTTCTGTATAATTAATTTGTTCGAATGTTGTTTGATTAAATAAAAATCATGAACACTTACCACGCTGCGCTTTGGTCCATGCTTTCCGACGAGAGACGTGACAATTATGAGTAATGTTTTGTGTTGACCGCAGGAGGGGTAGCTGCTGCTTTTGCAACAGCTAATGGGGATCCTAGTAAAATACCAAACTGTTATTCTCTCTGAGCTCAGAAATAAAGAATCTTGGTTTGACTTGGACTCCAGCAGATCCTTATATTATAATATCCACTACAACTCACCCACAGATTGCTGTTTCATGATTGTCTCAATGAAGAGTTCCTCATTCCACTTTCCTGTGGGCATTTACAAGCCTCCCACTGGTTGAATAAACGTTTCCACGTCAAATTAAAAAAACATCCTTAGTGAAGGTTCAATGTTATCTTCATCCCTAAACTAGCAACATTGTTTATTGTTATTCTCAATGACATTCCTGGCCTCATGAAATCCTGACTAAATACAATGTTCCCACCAGCAACCATTTGTTTATTCGATTATGTTTCTCATTAAGATGAATATAGTTTTAATTCTACATGGGTCACGCATTGCTTTGGTCATGTGTTCCCTTATGGGTCAATGATTGTAATTAGAATATAGCAATGATGCTCTCTCCTCAATCACTTACAGTTTCTTTGGAAAGTATTCAGACCCCTTGACTTTTAGGTTTAGGTCATCAGTAAAGGGGACATCTTAAATATTACAATGACCCTTTCAAAGACAGACATCCCTCGGACCTCCTCCTATAACTATTTTTAAAAGGGTAAAAATGATCT
>NW_025745893.1:232500-257240 GCF_021184085.1 Oncorhynchus gorbuscha | reverse complement strand
CAACTAAATCACAAGAACTGCCTCATCCACTTGAGTACAACTAAATCACAAGAACTGCCTCATCCACTTGAGTACAACTAAATCACAAGAACTGCCTCATCCACTTGAGTACAACTAAATCACAAGAACTGCCTCATCCACTTGAGTACAACTAAAGCAGAAGAACTGCCTCATCCACTTGAGTACAACTAAATCAATAGAACTGCCTCATCCACTTGAGTACAACTAAATCACAAGAACTGCGTCATCCACTTGAGTACAACTAAAGTCCTGTGAAGCTTTGCAGTTGCAATGTTCCAAAATCACCCAGAATGTTTTTCTTCTTCAGATAATTCAGTCGTAAGGAACTCCTAGTAGACGTTGTGTGAAGACAACTGATCACTGTTTCACGTCAGACACTTCCATCCAATTCCACCTCCTCCAAACAGTGAGATACTTGAGTCCTTACAGGATATCCTCAAGCAGTAGAATGTTGGTATGACTCCAGCTCCAAGCTTCCACAGCGTTCAACCAGACCCCCCTTAGACTACGATATAGACCTTTGGTGGGTATGAGTCAAATAGTGTGCAGTTGATACTTCATTCTCTATAAGTAACATTTCAATAAAAATATTTTTTAAATTTTTTATAGATGTGTTTTAAAATATGTGTCTCTAAACTTTCCCCCTTGGAGAGAGAGAGGTCATCAAAAGTCTTTGTTCTCCAGAACTACTTTTAGGTAGTCCACTCCTTTTTTCCCCTTCCTGTATGCTCTCTCTCTCTCTCTCTCTCTCTCTCTCTCTCTCTCTCTCTCTCTCTCTCTCTCTCTCTCTCTCTCTCTCTCTCTCTCTCTCTCTCTCTCTCTCTCTCTCTCTCTCTCTCTCTCTCTCTCTCTCTCTCTCTCTCTCTCTCTCTCTCTCTGTCTCTCTCTCTCTCTCTCTCTCTCTCTCTCTCTCTCTCTCTCTCTCTCTCTCTCTCTCTCTCTCTCTCTCTCTCTCGCTCTCTCTCGCTGTCTCTTGTTGTCTCTCTCTCTCGCTGTCCCCTACTCTCTCTCTCTCTTGCTTTCCCCTACTCTCTCTCTCTCGCTGTCCCCTACTCTCTCTCTCTCTCTCTCTCTCTCGCTGTCCCCTACTCTCTCTCTCTCGATGAAACCAACACTTTCAGTGTTGTCGTTTTCAATTTCCGGCAACTGAGCATATATTCTGTTGGGTATGACAAAAACATCAAACCTCAACAACTACAGTTTCCGTTGACATTTTCACAGATCTATAGTGCAGTCTGGAGCCCTGAAATACTGTAGTCAGCTGTTTCAGAGGCTGTGCCTTTTGACTGTTGCAACATTTCACTTTACAACATCTCACTTTTCAACATCACAATTTTTTGAAATGCTGAAGAGAGGCAAGGATGAAATTAAAAACAGATCAGTGTGTGATATTTCGAAACAGTTTCTCTTTATTGGCAGTAGGGACTATAAAGTCAACGTCTTACAGTAGGTACAGTATCAGCAGTTTCAGTAGGTACAGTATCAGCAGTTTCATTAGGTACAGTATCATTTTCTGTTTAGGTACAGGGCAGTTTAGTGGCATCTTCAAGCCGCTAACTGTCTAGTCAAGGTAGTACAACTCTCAACGTAATATTCTCAAGGTAGTACAACTCTCAACGTAGTACTCTCAAGGTAGTAAAACTCTCAACGTAATATTCTCAAGGTAGTACAACTCTCAACGTAGTATTCTCAAGATAGTACAACTCTCAACGTAGTACTCTCAAGGTAGTACAACTCTCAACGTAGTACTCTCAAGGTAGTACAACTCTCAACGTAATATTCTCAAGGTAGTACAACTCTCAACGTAGTACTCTCAAGGTAGTAAAACTCTCAATGTAATATTCTCAAGGTAGTACAACTCTCAACGTAGTATTCTCAAGGTAGTACAACTCTCAACGTAGTACTCTCAAGGTAGTACAACTCTCAACGTAGTACTCTCAAGGTAGTAAAACTCTCAACGTAATATTCTCAAGGTAGTACAACTCTCAACGTAGTACTCTCAAGGTAGTACAACTCTCAATGTAGTATTCTCAAGGTAGTACAACTCTCAACGTAATATTCTCAAGGTAGTACAACTCTCAACATAATATTCTCAAGGTAGTACAACTCTCAACGTAGTACTCTCAAGGTAGTACAACTCTCAATGTAGTACTCTCAAGGTAGTACAACTCTCAATGTAGTACTCTCAAGGTAGTACAACTCTGCACAACACAGGGTAGTAGAGTAACATCCAAGCATATTCCATGTACAGTACAGTAATACAGTCAACAGAACACGTCAGAGCTGTCTAAAGGTCATAGCAGGGCTTCAGTACTAAACCCTCAGTAAAAACCACCAAAACAATTACTCAACACACTGTTTTAGTTTCAGCTAAGTTTTACATTTGAGTTTTGGTCTGTTGTTTTTTTTAAAATAAACACTACAGATGAATGCCAACATACTTCCTCCGCATCAGCAAGTATTCAGTGACCCGATGTCCAGTCGTACAGTAGAAGAATAAACCCCCTTTTCCCCTCTGTAGTAGGAACAACACAAACAGCTGTTGGAGGCCTGCACCTCTCCTTGTGCTGCCCTCCAAACATGTACATTTCATTAAAGCATACATACAATATGTACAGCTTATATCAGATATATAAATAGTTACTACTGTGGTTATTATGGCGGACAAGGAGAGAACCAATCACAACATTCAAGTCCATTAGTAGTACATCGGGGAAGAACTCATAGGCCTGAGTCCAAAACGCCACCCTCTTCTCTAGATAGTTCACTACTTGTGATCAGAGCTCTATGGGCCTCGTCAAATGTAGTGCACTTTAAAGGCTCTAGGGTCCCATTTGGAACGCACCCCTTTGTCCTCCTGGCTAATATGGCCATTAAGCCCACATAGTGAATAGATACAACTCTACTAACAGTCAACAATATGCACGGACGTTTAACGTTTTATGTATTCAAAACCTTTTTTCTTTTCACAAATAATAATACAAAAAGTGAAATGTTTCTCAATTCATTGTCACACAACAAACAACCATCTGTATCCTCCTTGGTTTTCAGAACACATGCACATTTTCAGCAGCAAGATAGATTCCTATGTGGTCCTTATAGATATGCCTGTCCACATTATGTTTAATGGTCCTTATAGATATGCCTGTCCACATTATGTTTAATGATCCTTATAGATATGCCTGACCACATTATGTTTAATGGTCCTTATAGATATGCCTGTCCACATGATGTTTAATGGTCCTTATAGATATGCCTGTCCACATTATGTTTAATGGTCCTTATGGCCTGTCCACATTATGTTTAATGGTCCTTATATATGCCTGTCCACATTATGTTTAATGGTCCTTATAGATATGCCTGACCACATTATGTTTAATGGTCCTTATAGATATGCCTGTCCACATTATGTTTAATGGTCCTTATAGATATGCCTGTCCACATTATGTTTAATGGTCCTTATAGATATGCCTGTCCACATTATGTTTAATGGTCCTTATAGATATGCCTGTCCACATTATGTTTAATGGTCCTTATAGATATGCCTGACCACATGATGTTTACATTATGTTTAATGGTCCTTATAGATATGCCTGTCCACATTATGTTTAATGGTCCTTATAGATATGCCTGTCCACATTATGTTTAATGGTCCTTATAGATATGCCTGTCCACATGATGTTTAATGTTTAATGGTCCTTATAGATATGCCTGACCACATTATGTTTAATGGTCCTTATAGATATGCCTGACCACATTATGTTTAATGGTCCTTATAGATATGCCTGTCCACATGATGTTTAATGGTCCTTATAGATATGCCTGACCACATTATGTTTAATGGTCCTTATAGATATGCCTGTCCACATTATGTTTAATGGTCCTTATAGATATGCCTGTCCACATTATGTTTAATGGTCCTTATAGATATGCCTGTCCACATTATGTTTAATGGTCCTTATAGATATGCCTGACCACATTATGTTTAATGGTCCTTATAGATATGCCTGTCCACATTATGTTTAATGGTCCTTATAGATGTATTGTATATAAATTCCTCCATCATGCATATTCATGACTTGCACCTCCATCACTCGGTCGTGTCATGCCATTGTTATGAACGTCGTTTAATGGTCATAGATATGCCTGCCACATCAACCGGAGGCATTCTGGACGGAGGCTAACTCCATCTGTTTCATGACTCAAAAATTACACTACATTAGCTTGTAAAGTTCGTCAAAAATAGGTAGCAATGCTAACGTTAGCTAGCTAAAATCCGGTGGCCTCCCCTCAATTTTAGCTAGCTAGTGAAAGTCAATCTGGCGACATTCAATGTTTTCCTACAAATGATTTGCCTCATTTTGAATTTCATTGTATTTCCAATCCACTGTAATGCGCTTTTTGATTAAATCTTCATCAGCGCTCATTGACGATGCATTTAGCAAAATGCTCAGTCGGGCATCAGTCCAACATGAACGTTTAAAACAATATTGTGACCAAACTTGCAACCTATGAATATAATGTACATGAAGAGAAACAATGTAGATTATAGACCGTCCGGCGATTGATCACTAAAACCCTGTTTAGAGCCCAGAACACAAATATTAATCTGTTTCCCTGCTGTTTCAGTGAAATAGTGATATATTCAGTTTGAGGTTCCAGGCTACTAAACTATTATAAATCATGATAATACCCTCGGAGAGTTCATCAATGAGCTTGATGCCTTGATAAGCTCCTTTCCTGAGTACGGCTCACCTCTCACAGTTCTGGGCGACTTTAACCTCCCCACGTCTACCTTTGACTCTTTCCTCTCTGCCTCCTTCTTTCCACTCCTCTCCTCTTTTGACCTCACCCTCTCACCTTCCCCCCCTACTCACAAGGCAGGCAATACGCTCGACCTCATCTTTACTAGATGCTGTTCTTCCACTAACCTCATTGCAACTCCCCTCCAAGTCTCCGACCACTACCTTGTATCCTTTTCCCTCTCGCTCTCATCCAACACCTCCCACACTGCCCCTACTCGGATGGTATCGCGCCGTCCCAACCTTCGCTCTCTCTCCCCCGCTACTCTCTCCTCTTCCATCCTATCATGTCTTCCCTCCGCTCAAACCTTCTCCCACCTATCTCCTGATTCTGCCTCCTCAACCCTCCTCTCCTCCCTCTCTGCATCCCTTGACTCTCTATGTCCCCTATCCTCCAGGCCGGCTCGGTCCTCCCCTCCCGCTCCGTGGCTCGATGACTCATTGCGAGCTCACAGAACAAGGCTCCGGGCAGCCGAGCGGAAATGGAGGAAAACTCGCCTCCCTGCGGACCTGGCATCCTTTCACTCCCTCCTCTCTACATTTTCCTCCTCTGTCTCTGCTGCTAAAGCCACTTTCTACCACGCTAAATTCCAAGCATCTGCCTCTAACCCTAGGAAGCTCTTTGCCACCTTCTCCTCCCTCCTGAATCCTCCTCCCCCCCCTCCTCCCTCTCTGCAGATGACTTCGTCAACCATTTTGAAAAGAAGGTCAACGACATCCGATCCTCGTTTGCTAAGTCAAACGACACCGCTGGTTCTGCTCACACTGCCCTACCCTGTGCTCTGACCTCTTTCTCCCCTCTCTCTCCAGATGAAATCTCGCGTCTTGTGACGGCCGGCCGCCCAACAACCTGCCCGCTTGACCCTATCCCCTCCTCTCTTCTCCAGACCATTTCCGGAGACCTTCTCCCTTACCTCACCTCGCTCATCAACTCATCCCTGACCGCTGGCTACGTCCCTTCCGTCTTCAAGAGAGCGAGAGTTGCACCCCTTCTGAAAAAACCTACACTCGATCCCTCCGATGTCAACAATTACAGACCAGTATCCCTTCTTTCTTTTCTCTTCAAAACTCTTGAACGTGCCGTCCTTGGCCAGCTCTCCCGCTATCTCTCTCTGAATGACCTTCTTGATCCAAATCAGTCAGGTTTCAAGACTAGTCATTCAACTGAGACTGCTCTCCTCTGTATCACGGAGGCGCTCCGCACTGCTAAAGCTAACTCTCTCTCCTCTGCTCTCATCCTTCTAGATCTATCGGCTGCCTTCGATACTGTGAACCATCAGATCCTCCTCTCCACCCTCTCCGAGTTGGGCATCTCCGGCGCGGCCCACGCTTGGATTGCGTCCTACCTGACAGGTCGCTCCTACCAGGTGGCGTGGCGAGAATCTGTCTCCTCACCACGCGCTCTCACCACTGGTGTCCCCCAGGGCTCTGTTCTTGGCCCTCTCCTATTCTCGCTATACACCAAGTCACTTGGCTCTGTCATAACCTCACATGGTCTCTCTTATCATTGCTATGCAGACGACACACAATTAATCTTCTCCTTTCCCCTTCTGATGACCAGGTGGCGAATCGCATCTCTGCATGTCTGGCAGACATATCAGTGTGGATGACGGATCACCACCTCAAGCTGAACCTCGGCAAGACGGAGCTGCTCTTCCTCCCAGGGAAGGACTGCCCGTTCCATGATCTCGCCATCACGGTTGACAACTCCATTGTGTCCTCCTCCCAGAGCGCCAAGAACCTTGGCGTGATCCTGTACAACACCCTGTCGTTCTCAACCAACATCAAGGCGGTGGCCCGTTCCTGTAGGTTCATGCTCTACAACATCCGCAGAGTACGACCCTGCCTCACACAGGAAGCGGCGCAGGTCCTAATCCAGGCACTTGTCATCTCCCGTCTGGATTACTGCAACTCGCTGTTGGCTGGGCTCCCTGCCTGTGCCATTAAACCCCTTCAACTCATCCAGAACGCCGCAGCCCGTCTGGTGTTCAACCTTCCCAAGTTCTCTCACGTCACCCCACTCCTCCGTTCTCTCCACTGGCTTCCAGTTGAAGCTCGCATCCGCTACAAGACCATGGTGCTTGCCTACGGAGCTGTGAGAGGAACGGCACCTCAGTACCTCCAGGCTCTGATCAGGCCCTACACCCAAACAAGGGCACTGCGTTCATCCACCTCTGGCCTGCTCGCCTCCCTACCACTACAGCTCCCGCTCAGCCCAGTCAAAACTGTTCGCTGCCCTGGCCCCCCAATGGTGGAACAAACTCCCTCACGACGCCAGGACAGCGGAGTCAATCACCACCTTCCGGAGACACCTGAAACCCCACCTCTTTAAGGAATACCTAGGATAGGATAAGTAATCCCTCTCACCCCCCTTAAGATTTAGATGCACTATTGTAAAGTGACTGTTCCACTGGATGTCATAAGGTGAATGCACCAATTTGTAAGTCGCTCTGGATAAGAGCGTCTGCTAAATGACTTAAATGTAAATGTAAATGTAATGATCTGTATGGAGATCTGTATGGACAAGCAGCTTTCACGAGAACAACTTTGGCTGTTTGTGGGAATCGTCTTGTTGAGTTAGAAACCCTGGTGGAGTTAAGGAAATGAGCTCAAGGATGTCTTGTTTGAAGAGGAAGGAGCAGGGAGGGGTATTTGTTTTGTCTAGAATCCACCCTGAATTACTCCTCTGCTTCACTAGTGAGACCATAGTGAAATGGAGCGCTATTCAGGATGGATTCCAAGCTAGTAATTGTGCAACTCACTTCAGATTTTTTAGGAATTACCAGAAAAGTTTGAAGGGAGTCGTGTCCAATCTACAGTTGAAGTCGGAAGTTTACATACACTTAGGTTGTTGGAGTCATTAAAAGTCATTTTTCAACCACTCCACAAATTTCTTGCTTATAAACTATATTTTTGGCAAGTCGGTTAGGACATCTACTTTGTGCATGACACAAGTCATTTTTTCCAACAATTGTTTACAGACAGATTATTTCACTTATAATTCACTGTATCACAATTCCAGTGGGTCAGAAGTTTACATACACTATGTTGACTGTGCCTTTAAACAGCTTGGAAAATTCCAGAAAATGATGTCATGGCTTTAGAAGCTTTTGATAGGCTAATTGACATCATGTGAGTCAATTGGAGGTGTACCTGTGGACGTATTTCAAGGCGTACATTCAGACTCAGTGCCTCTTTGATGGGAAAATCAAAAGAAATCAGCCAAGACCTCAGAAAAAAAAAATTGTAGACCTCCACAAGTCTGGTTCATCCTTGGGAGCAATTTCCAAACACCTGAAGGTACCACGTTCATCTGTACAAACAATAGTACGCAAGTATAAACACCATGGGACCACACAGCCGTCATACCGATCAGGAAGGAGACGCGTTCTGTCTCCTAGAGATGAATGTACTTTGGTGCGAAAAGTGCAAATCAATCCCAGAACAACAGCAAAGGACCTTGTGAAGATGCTGGAGGAAACAGGTACAAAAGTATCTAAATCCACAGTAAAATGAGTCCTATATCGACATAACATGAAAGGCCGCTCAGCAAGGAAGAAGCCACGGCTCCAAAACCGCCATACAAAAAGCCAAACTACAGTTTGCAACTCCACATGGGGACACAGAATGTACTTTTTGGAGAAATGTCCTCTGGTCTGATGAAACAAAAATATAACTGTTTGGCCATAACGACCATAGTTATGTTTGGAGGAAAAAGGGGGAGGCTTGCAAGCCGACGAACACCATCCCAACCGTGAAGCACGGGGGTGGCAGCATCATGTTGTGGGGGTGCTTTGCTGCAGGAGGGACTGGTGTACTTTACAAAATAGGTGGCGTCATGAGGTAGGAATATTATGTGGATATATTGAAGAAACATCTCAAGACATTATTGTGGGAAGCTTGTGGAAGGCTACCCGAAACGTATGACCCAAGTTAAACAATTTTAAGGCAATGCTACCAAAGACTAATTGAGTGTCTGTAAACTTCTGACCCATTGGGAATGTGATGAAAAAAAACTTAATGCTGAAATAAATCACTCTCTACTATTATTCTGACATTTCGCAATCTTATGGTGATCCTGACTGACCTAAAACAGGGAATTTTTACTTGGATTAAATGTCAGGAATTGTGAAAAACTGAGTTTAAATGTATTTGGCTAAGGTGTATGTAAACTTCTGACTTCAACTGTATGTATTTGGCATTTAGAAGCTACAGTATATCAGAGTTTGAAATCAGGGTCAGATAATCCAGACAATTGTTTTTTATAAGTGTCTGATTGATGTTATCTTTGTAATAATTGCTTTGTTCCAGAGATAAAGTGTGTGGGAATTTATACCATTCAGTCATACAGAGAAAACATCATGTCTAAAAGTACCAAACGATCATGAGTTTACTGTTACACATCAAAACATTATCATAATATTGTATAAAACAAAAAATAATTATTATTACTATAATTTAATCTATATGATCAACAATTAAACACAACATGTCATTTAACCGTTTACATTTTGGTAAAGAAAGTTGTCATATATCTGTGATGCTTAAAGGCCCAACGCAGCCGTTTTTATCTCAATTTCAATTAACTGCCTTATTCCAACATCATAGTATGTGTATATATATAAAACACAGGGGGGGGATCATGTTTTTGACTGCACTGGGCCTTTAATGGTCAACACAATATACCTGAGGATGGATTTGAAAGCTAAGAAATGAAAAATCAATGATTTTTTGAAAAGAAAAAG
Source organism: Oncorhynchus gorbuscha (assembly GCF_021184085.1). NCBI lineage: Eukaryota > Metazoa > Chordata > Actinopteri > Salmoniformes > Salmonidae > Oncorhynchus > Oncorhynchus gorbuscha. Next base: position 247,672 of record NW_025745893.1, on the reverse strand, counting down.
AAAAAAGGTTTTGTTATTAAGATTGATTTAGTGATGAAATGTCGTTTCAGAGCCAGGGTAGATCACACGGCAGCCATGACAGTTCTCTGTGAATAAGGTAGATCTACAGGTACCTGATAACAGAGAGCTTTGGTATGGAACATTGGATCACACGGCAGCCATGACAGTTCTCTGTGAATAAGGTAGATCTACAGGTACCTGATAACAGAGAGCTTTGGTATGGAACATTGGATCACACGGCAGCCATGACAGTTCTCTGTGAATAAGGTAGATCTACAGGTACCTGATAACAGAGAGCTTTGGTATGGAACATTGGATCACACGGCAGCCATGACAGTTCTCTGTGAATAAGGTAGATCTACAGGTACCTGATAACAGAGAGCTTTGGTATGGAACATTGGATCACACGGCAGCCATGACAGTTCTCTGTGAATAAGGTAGATCTACAGGATGGCCTATAGCAGGGGGCTGCCAAACTCAATTCCTGAAGGGCCGTGTGTCGGCTGGCTTTTTATGTTGGTTATCTGCTTCCGAGTCAGTGTGTATATTGGCCACATCCCCATAGTGTAAAGACCTTGTGATGTGTAGTACCGTGCAGACAGGCCCAATCGTTCCCTCACCTTTCATACACAGATCTTTCAATGGATGATCAACATGCTATTAGAGGTATAGTATATGGCAGAGGGGCAGCTTCTAGTGTGTTACTGAGAGAAAAGCCAACCTCCAGTGGAATATAACAGTCTTCAGAATAATACCCTTTGTGTAACAGCACATAGTTTAAAAAATAAATAAATAATCAGAATTTAAAAAAATATCCTAGTAAAGTCACTTAGACAAGTGCTATTCATTTAGACAGCATACCTTTAGCTTTTCAATAGAAACACCATGGACGATTTAAGGACCACAGACTACCTACCCATCTACTGTAGCACATAGTAGTAAGAGGTCAGAGTGTAGCTATACTACAAAATCAATATCAGGCAATCTGATTGGACAGAGCTGCAGTATCAGAGAGTTTGATTGGACAGAGGCAGGTTGCTCACAACAACGTTTTCAGAAGCAGAGCTGCTCACGAATGACAGGAAGTAGTAGAAGAAGAGGAGGAGGAAAGAGAGGAAGAGAAGAACGGATACATTACATTCAGAGACATAATCACCTGTCCATACCTCCATCTCTCCATCTCAATCAGCCAATAGCAGTCCAGGCTGTCCATACCTCCATCTCTCTCTCTGTAAGGAGACTCAATCAATCAGCCAATAGCAGTCCAGGCTGTCCATACCTCCATCTCTCTCTCTGTAAGGAGACTCAATCAATCAGCCAATAGCAGTCCAGGCTGTCCATACCTCCATCTCTCTCTCTGTAAGGAGACTCAATCAATCAGCCAATAGCAGTCCAGGCTGTCCATATCCATCTCTCTCTGTATCAATCAATCAGCCAATAGCAGGACAGGCTGTCCATACCTCCATCTCTCTCTCTGTAAGGAGACTCAATCAATCAGCCAATAGCAGTCCAGGCTGTCCATACATGTCCACAAAGACAAAGCCCACAAGGACATCTACCATCCAATCGTCACCCGAACATCCACTTCCTCATTAGTCACATGACCTCACAGTCACCAGGTAAGATAGGTCCTTCCCGCTAGGGGGAATTAAATTCCACTTCCTGGCCTCTGTTCATTGGCCGGTGTCGGCGGAGAGGCGGGTCTCGAAGAGGCTCAAGGCGTGGTGGACAAACTCGTACTGCTCCGCTGTCTGGATCAGACCTCCTCTGAAAAGGACACACAGAGACAAGGCAGCCATGAGAATCCCGGCTAAAATAACAACACGGACCAGTAACAGTGGGAGCATGTTAGTAACATGCTATGAAATGCAAGGAGTGGAAAATCATTTCAATAAAACTAAACCTTCCATCAGTTGTGGCCGTGCTACTGTCTGAAATATAGTGAATCCATCTCATACTGTGACTGAAGAACATCTTCTTATTTTAGTGCTGCTGAACATTCGGAACATTAATTACCAATGTTCTGCCTCATAATACATGAACCATTTAGGATCGTCTCCAGCTCATTTAATCCCGTGGTAATTAGTCACGACAAAAGGTCATTTAAACTCGTACTCAGTCATCTAAACGGTACAGTGGCAGTTTGCTTCAGTACATTCTGTTCAATGATTAACTAAAGCTCAACCGAGACAACATTATGAAGTCCTTGATACCCTGTTGAGCTGCAGGCTACTGCTTCATCCTAATGGACTGCAGTGCTTTATCCTGGAACAGACAGGATGTGGGAGATATTTCAGCTTAAACCCTGTTCAGGCTCAGGGGATGAGTGTGTGTGTGTGTGTGTGTGTGTGTGTGTGTGTGTGTGTGTGTGTGTGTGTGTGTGTGTGTGTGTGTGTGTGTGTGTGTGTGTGTGTGTGTGTGTGTGTGTGTGTGTGTGTGTGTGTGTGTGTGTGTGTGTGTGTGTGTGTGTGTGTGTGTTTGAAAGAGATAGGAACATATTATCACGTTCTGTCCCTCTCTTGAAACAAAGTTTCTCATGTACAAGTTTCTTAGCATGATTTATGTCACACCCACCTACATCCCCCCTAACATCCATCCTGACTGTCTGTCTGACTGTCCTCACCCACCTACACCCCTCCTAACATCCATCCTGACTGTCTGTCTGACTGTCCTCACCCACCTACATCCCTCGTAACATCCATCCTGACTGTCTGTCAGACTGTCCTCACCCAGCCACATCCATCCTGACGGTCTGTCTGTGTCCTCACCCAGCCACATCCATCCTGACTGTCTGTCTGACTGTCGTCACCCACCTACACCCCCCCCTAACATCCATCCTGACTGTCTGTCTGACTGTCCTCACCCAGCCACATCAATCCTGACTGTCTGTCTGACTGTCCTAACCCAGCCACATCCATCCTGACTGCCAGTCTGACTGTCCTCACCCAGCCACATCCATCCTGACTGTCTGTCTGACTGTCCTCACCCAGCCACATCCATCCTGACTGTCTGTCTGACTGTCCTCACCCAGCCACATCCATCCTGACTGTCTGTCTGACTGTCCTCACCCACCTACATCCCTCCAAACATCCATCCTGACTGTCTGTCTGACTGTCCCCACTCAGCCACATCCATCCTGACTGTCTGTCTGACTGTCCTAACCCAGCCACATCCATCCTGACTGTCTGTCTGACTGTCCTAACCCAGCCACATCCATCCTGACTGTCTGTCTGACTGTCGTCACCCACCTACATCCCCCCTAACATCAAATCAAATCAAATCAAATCAAATTTTATTTGTCACATACACATGGTTAGCAGATGTTAATGCGAGTGTAGCGAAATGCTTGTGCTTCTAGTTCCGACAATGCAGTGATAACCAACAAGTAATCTAACTAACAATTCAAAAAAAAACTACTGTCTTATACACAGTGTAAGGGGATAAGGAACATGTACATAAGGATATATGAATGAGTGATGGTACAGAGCAGCATACAGTAGATGGTATCGAGTACAGTATATACATATGAGATGAGTGTGTAGACAAAGTAAACAAAGTGGCATAGTTAAAGTGGCTAGTGATACATGTGTTACATAAGGATGCAGTCGATGTTGTAGAGTACAGTATATACATATGCATATGAGATGAATAATGTAGGGTAAGTAACATTATATAAGGTAGCATTGTTTAAAGTGGCTAGTGATATATTTACATCATTTCCATCAATTCCCATTATTAAAATGGCTGGAGTTGGGTCAGTGTCAATGACAGTGTGTTGGCAGCAGCCACTCAATGTTAGTGGTGGCTATTTAACAGTCTGATGGCCTTAGATAGAAGCTGTTTTTCAGTCTCTCGGTCCCAGCTTTGATGCACCTGTACTGACCTCGCCTTCTGGATGATAGCGGGGTGAACAGGCAGTGGTTCGGGTGGTTGATGTCCTTGATGATCTTTATGGCCTTCCTGTAACAACGGGTGGTGTAGGTGTCCTGGAGGGCAGGTAGTTTGCCCCCGGTGATGCGTTGTGCAGTCCTCACTACCCTCTGGAGAGCCTTACGGTTGAGGGCGGAGCAGTTGCCGTACCAGGCGGTGATACAGCCCGCCAGGATGCTCTCGATTGTGCATCTGTAGAAGTTTGTGAGTGCTTTTGGTGACAAGCCAAATTTTTTCAGCCTCCTGAGGTTGAATAGGCGCTGCTGCACCTTCTTCACGACGCTGTCAGTGTGAGTGGACCAATTCAGTTTGTCTGTGATGTGTATGCCGAGGAACTTAAAACTAGCTACCCTCTCCACTACTGTTCCATCGATGTGGATAGGGGGGTGTTCCCTCTGCTGTTTCCTGAAGTCCACAATCATCTCCTTAGTTTTGTTGACGTTGAGTGTGAGGTTATTTTCCTGACACCACACTCCAAGGGCCCTCACCTCCTCCCTGTAGGCCGTCTCGTCGTTGTTGGTAATCAAGCCTACCACTGTTGTGTCGTCATCCTTGATGATTGAGTTGGAGGCGTGCGTGGCCACGCAGTCGTGGGTGAACAGGGAGTACAGGAGAGGGCTCAGAACGCACCCTTGTGGGGCCCCCGTGTTGAGGATCAGCGGGGAGGAGATGTTGTTGCCTACCCTCACCACCTGGGGGCGGCCCGTCAGGAAGTCCAGTACCCAGTTGCACAGAGCGGGGTCGAGACCCAGGGTCTCGAGCTTGATGACGAGCTTGGAGGGTACTATGGTGTTGAATGCCGAGCTGTAGTCGATGAACAGCATTCTCACATAGGTATTCCTCTTCCATCCTGACTGTCTGTCTGACTGTCCTCACCCACCTACATCCCTCCTAACATCCATCCTGACTGTCTGTCTGACTGTCCTCACCCACCTACATCCCTCGTAACATCCATCCTGACTGTCTGTCTGACTGTCCTCACCCATCCATCCATCTTGACTGTCTGTCTGACATCCATCCTGACTGTCTGTCTGACTGTCCTCACCCACCTACATCCCTCGTAACATCCATCCTGACTGTCTGTCTGACTGTCCTCACCCAGCCACATCCATCCTGACTGTCTGTCTGACTGTCGTCACACACCTACACCCCCCTAACATCCATCCTGACTGTCTGTCTGACTGTCCTAACCCAGCCACATCCATCCTGACTGTCTGTCTGACTGTCCTCACCCAGCCACATCCATCCTGACTGTCTGTCTGACTGTCCTCACCCAGCCACATCCATCCTGACTGTCTGTCTGACTGTCCTCACCCATCCATCCTGACTGTCTGTCTGACTGTCCTCACCCAGCCACATCCATCCTGACTGTCTGTCTGACTGTCCTCACCCAGCCACATCCATCCTGACTGTCTGTCTGACTGTCCTCACCCAGCCACATCCATCCTGACTGTCTGTCTGACTGTCTGCCACATCCATCCTGACTGTCTGTCTGACTGTCCTCACCCAGCCACATCCATCCTTACTGTCTGTCTCACTGTCCTCACCCAGCCACATCCATCCTGACTGTCTGTCTGACTGTCCTCACCCAGCCACATCCATCCTGACTGTCTGCCTGACTGTCCTCACCCAGCCACATCCATCCCGACTGTCTGTCTGACTGTCCTCACCCAGCCACATCCATCCTGACTGTCTGCCTGACTGTCCTAACCCAGCCACATCCATCCCGACTGTCTGCCTGACTGTCCTAACCCAGCCACATCCATCCCGACTGTCTGCCTGACTGTCCTAACCCAGCCACATCCATCCCGACTGTCTGTCTGACTGTCCTCACCCAGCCACATCCATCCTGACTGTCTGCCTGACTGTCCTCACCCAGCCACATCCATCCCGACTGTCTGTCTGACTGTCCTCACCCAGCCACATCCATCCTGACTGTCTGCCTGACTGTCCTTACCCAGCCACATCCTTCCTGCCTGCCTTCCTGCCTGCCTAATCACTGATGGTCATTAGAGCAACACAAACACAGTAGCATACAAGCAGGAACATGGCTTTATCTTCACCAGGTAACTCACCTGACTGCTGTAAATAGACAGCTGTCTGGACCTATTCCACATACTGTCTAATACACCAGGTGTAGGTAACTCACCTGTCTGCTGTAAACAGACAGCTGTCTGGACCTATTCCACATACTGTCTAATACACCAGGTGTAGGTAACTCACCTGTCTGCTGTAAACAGACAGCTGTCTGGACCTATTCCACATACTGTCTAATACACCAGGTGTAGGTAACTCACCTGTCTGCTGTAAACAGACAGCTGTCTGGACCTATTCCACATACTGTCTAATATACCAGGTGTAGGTAACTCACCTGTCTGCTGTAAACATATTGTACTACATTGGACCTATTCCACATACTGTCTAATACACCAGGTGTAGGTAACTCACCTGTCTGCTGTACACGACAGCTGTCTGGACCTATTCCACATACTGTCTAATACACTAGGTGTAGGTAACTCACCTGTCTGCTGTAAACATATTCTACTCCATTGGACCTATTCCACATACTGTCTAATACACCAGGTGTAGGTAACTCACCTGTCTGCTGTAAACAGACAGCTGTCTGGACCTATTCCACATACTGTCTAATACACCAGGTGTAGGTAACTCACCTGTCTGCTGTAAACAGACAGCTGTCTGGACCTATTCCACATACTGTCTAATACACCAGGTGTAGGTAACTCACCTGTCTGCTGTAAACATATTCTACTCCATTGGACCTATTCCACATACTGTCTAATACTCCAGGTGTAGGTAACTCACCTGTCTGCTGTAAACATATTCTACTCCATTGGACCTATTCCACATACTGTCTAATACACCAGGTGTAGGTAACTCACCTGTCTGCTGTAAACAGACAGCTGTCTGGACCTATTCCACATACTGTCTAATACACCAGGTGTAGGTAACTCACCTGTCTGCTGTTAACATATTGTACTACATTGGACCTATTCCACATACTGTCTAATATACCAGGTGTAGGTAACTCACCTGTCTGCTGTAAACAGACAGCTGTCTGGACCTATTCCACATACTGTCTAATACACCAGGTGTAGGTAACTCACCTGTCTGCTGTTAACATATTGTACTCCATTGGACCTATTCCACATACTGTCTAATACACCAGGTGTAGGTAACTCACCTGTCTGCTGTTAACATATTGTACTACATTGGACCTATTCCACATACTGTCTAATACACCAGGTGTAGGTAACTCACCTGTCTGCTGTTAACATATTGTACTACATTGGACCTATTCCACATACTGTCTAATACACCAGGTGTAGGTAACTCACCTGTCTGCTGTAAACAGACAGCTGTCTGGACCTATTCCACATACTGTCTAATACACCAGGTGTAGGTAACTCACCTGTCTGCTGTTAACATATTGTACTCCATTGGACCTATTCCACATACTGTCTAATACACCAGGTGTAGGTAACTCACCTGTCTGCTGTTAACATATTGTACTCCATTGGACCTATTCCACATACTGTCTAATACACCAGGTGTAGGTAACTCACCTGTCTGCTGTTAACATATTGTACTACATTGGACCTATTCCACATACTGTCTAATACACCAGGTGTAGGTAACTCACCTGTCTGCTGTTAACATATTGTACTCCATTGGACCTATTCCACATACTGTCTAATACACCAGGTGTAGGTAACTCACCTGTCTGCTGTTAACATATTGTACTCCATTGGACCTATTCCACATACTGTCTAATACACCAGGTGTAGGTAACTCACCTGTCTGCTGTTAACATATTGTACTCCATTGGACCTATTCCACATACTGTCTAATACACCAGGTGTAGGTAACTCACCTGTCTGCTGTTAACATATTGTACTACATTGGACCTATTCCACATACTGTCTCATACACCAGGTGTAGGTAACTCACCTGTCTGCTGTTAATATATTGTACTCCATTGGACCTATTCCACATACTGTCTAATACACCAGGTGTAGGTAACTCACCTGTCTGCTGTAAACAGACAGCTGTCTGGACCTATTCCACATACTGTCTAATATACCAGGTGTAGGTAACTCACCTGTCTGCTGTAAACATATTGTACTACATTGGACCTATTCCACATACTGTCTAATACACCAGGTGTAGGTAACTCACCTGTCCCTGCTGGGGAGCCCGCCTGTCTCCTCCACATACTGTCAATACAGCTGGTGTAGGTAACTCACCTGTCTGCTGTAAACATATTCTACTCCATTGGACCTATTCCATACTGTCTAATACACCAGGTCTGGGCCACCTGTCTGCTGTAAACAGACAGCTGTCTGGACCTATTCCAGATTTGTCTAAGATCAAGGTTGTGGTTTCACCTGTCTGTTTAAACAGACAGCTGTCTGGTTTATTCCACATTTCTGTCTAATACACCAGGTGTAGGTAACTCACCTGTCTGCTGTAAACATATTCTTCTAAATTGGACCTATTCCACATACTGTTATAAAGCAGCTTTTCCAGGTGTGGTAACTCACCTGTCTGCTGTAAACATATTCTACTCCATTGGACAGATTCCACATACTGTCTAACAACAGAATGGTGTGGGTAACTCACCTGTGTGGGTGTAAACAGACAGCTGTCTGGAAAATATTCCACATAGATCGCTGATTGGTCATACACCAGGTGTAGGTAACTCATGTCTCTGAGAACATATTGTACTACATTGGACCTATTCCACATACTGTCTAATATACCAGGTGTAGGTAACTCACCTGTCTGCTTTGGTCAGACAGCTGTCTGGACCTATTCCACATACTGTCTAATACACCAGGTGTAGGTAACTCACCTGTCTGCTGTTAACATATTGTACTCCATTGGACCTATTCCACATACTGTCTAATACACCAGGTGTAGGTAACTCACCTGTCTGCTGTTAACATATTGTACTACATTGGACCTATTCCACATACTGTCTAATACACCAGGTGTAGGTAACTCACCTGTCTGCTGTTAACATATTGTACTACATTGGACCTATTCCACATACTGTCTAATACACCAGGTGTAGGTAACTCACCTGTTGAGGTCCAGACAGCTGTCTGGACCTATTCCACATTGTTAATACACCAGGTTGCCAGGTAACTCACCTGTCTGCTGTTAACATATTGTCTGGACCTATTCCACATCATTAATCATAATACACCAGGTGTAGGTAACTCACCTGTCTGCTGTTAACATATTGTACTCCATTGGACCTATTCCACATACTGTCTAATACACCAGGTGTAGGTAACTCACCTGTCTGCTGTTAACATATTGTACTACATTGGACCTATTCCACATACTGTCTAATACACCAGGTGTAGGTAACTCACCTGTCTGCTGTTAACATATTGTACTCCATTGGACCTATTCCACATACTGTCTAATACACCAGGTGTAGGTAACTCACCTGTCTGTCTGTTAACATATTGTACTCCATTGGACCTATTCCAATACTTTAATACACCAGGTGTAGGTAACTCACCTGTCTGCTGTTAACATATTGTACTCCATTGGACCTATTCCACATACTGTCTAATACACCAGGTGTAGGTAACTCACCTGTCTGCTGTTAACATATTGTACTACATTGAGACCTATTCCACATACTGTCTAATACACCAGGTGTAGGTAACTCACCTGTCTGATGTTAATATATTGTACTCCATTGGACCTGATTCCACATACTGTCTAATACACCAGGTGTAGGTAACTCACCTGTCCGCTCTGAGCTGACACACAATCCCCAGCACATCTACCACTCCCTCCAGCTCCAACTGACGACAGCCTGTCTCATCGTCTGGCGATGAAGCAGCCCGTTCGGCTGTCCCTGCGCTGCAGTGTACGATGACGGGTCCCTGTCGATGGGGAGCCCGCCCTGTCCTCCTCCAAACAGTCTCTCATCAGCTGGAGCAGGGGCTGGGCGCTGTCTGGGGTCTTATGGTCCGGCCACGATGTGTACCAGTAGTGCTTCACCACACGACTCTGGGCCCCTTGCTGTGAAAGAGACAAAGACACACACAGAGTTTGAGTAAGATCAAGATTGTGGTTTCAGTCTAGTTTAAAGTAACTGTCCAGTGTTTACAGATTTCTATGAAATATGACCTGTAATCAATGACAATGTGAATGAAATAGTTTTCCTTCTAAATTTTTTAAATAAATTATGTTATAAAGCAGCTTTTCTGTTTTGGAATACTGTGGGCGTACTGGAACAACAGAATGGTGTGGCTGTCTGGAACAACAGAATGGTGTGGTCAGCTGTCTGGGAACAGAATGGTGTGGTCAGCTGTCTGGACAACAGAATGGTGTGGTCAGCTGTCTGGGAACAGAATGGTGTGGTCTCAGAATGGTGTGGTCAGCTCTGGTCAGTGTCTGGGAACAGAATGGTGTGGTCTGAATGGTGTGGGTGTATACTCTGTCTAAAAAATATTCATGCAAGTAGATCGCTGATTGGTCAGTTCATCCACCTCAGGAGGATGACATCATGCTCTGAGAAAATAGGAAGCATTTTGGAAACGGTCTGTTTGAAATGTCTGGGTTTCAGGTGTTTTTTTTCTGGAAACAGTTTTATTTTCTCTAAAGTATGCTTTGGTCAAAAATACAAGTAGGGCCTATAGGATGAGTCAACATTATTTGGGTATGAGTCTCAGCAAAACATGAACTTTTAAAAGTGTAGATTTCCAATGGAGAGTTAATGAAGTGTATAGTAAATAGATAGAAACCCACTGTCGACCCAGTTGGTCAATGGGTTCCATCCTCAGTGAAAAGTACCTTCAGGTTGAGGGTCCGACAGGTGTCTTGTCACACTCTGTCACGTTGTTAATGAGCACAGCTCTGTCTGCCATGATAACAGCTCTGTCCAGTCACATTTCTGGAACAGACAACATCATTAATCATTACACATGTTATCGTATCACCAATCACTATTGATCCATTAAACTCTGTCAATAACACATGATAAACAGGATTATGTCATGTAATCTGTCAAATTTAGCTGTGTAGAATCAGCTCTGTCTCATTGTGTCTGTGTGTGTGTCTGTGTCTGTTTAGTGTGTGTGTGTGTGTCTGTCTCAGTGTCTGTGTGTGTGTGTGTGTGTGTGTGTGTGTGTGTGTGTGTCTCAGTGTGTGTGTGTGTGTCTGTGTGTGTGTGTGTGTGTGTGTCTGTCTTGTCTGTTTAGGGTTGAATATTTTCCCGGGTATTAAAAAAAAAAATCATCCTGAGAATAAATCACTCTTCTCCCAGTCATTCTAAAGCATAGAAACCATATAAATATACTTAAAAATTTAATTTGATTAGAGCTTTGATCAGCATGACAAATCAAGCCTGATGCTACCTGAGACTGATGCTACCTGAGACTGATGCTACCTGAGACTGTGCTACCTGAGACTGATGCTACCTGAGACTGATGCTACCTGGAGACTGATGCTACCTGAGACTGATGCTACCTGAGACTGATGCTACCTGAGACTGATGCTACCTGAGACTGATGCTACCTGAGACTGATGCTACCTGAGACTGATGCTAACCTGAGACTGATGCTACCTGAGACTGATGCTGTCTGAGACTGATGCTACCTGAGACAGCTCTGTCTCAGACTGATGCTACCTGAGACTGATGCTCTGTCTGAGCTACCTGAGAAACTGATGCTCTGTCTGATGCTGTCTGAGACTGATGCTACCTGAGCCTGAATACTAGCTGACTGCATGCTGTCTGGGAACAGCTCTGTCTCAGCTGTCTGGGAACAGCTCTGTCTCAGCTGTCTGGGAACAGCTCTGTCTCAGCTGTCTGGAAACAGCTCTGTCTCAGCTGTCTGGAAACAGCTCTGTCTCAGCTGTCTGGAAACAGCTCTGTCTCAGCTGTCTGGAAACAGCTCTGTCTCAGCTGTCTGGGAACAGCTCTGTCTCAGCTGTCTGGAAACAGCTCTGTCTCAGCTGTCTGGAAACAGCTCTGTCTCAGCTGTCTGGGAACAGCTCTGTCTCAGCTGTCTGGGAACAGCTCTGTCTCAGCTGTCTGGAAACAGCTCTGTCTCAGCTGTCTGGGAACAGCTCTGTCTCAGCTGTCTGGGAACAGCTCTGTCTCAGCTGTCTGGAAACAGCTCTGTCTCAGCTGTCTGGGAACAGCTCTGTCTCAGCTGTCTGGGAACAGCTCTGTCTCAGCTGTCTGGAAACAGCTCTGTCTCAGCTGTCTGGGAACAGCTCTGTCTCAGCTGTCTGGAAACAGCTCTGTCTCAGCTGTCTGGAAACAGCTCTGTCTCAGCTGTCTGGAAACAGCTCTGTCTCAGCTGTCTGGGAACAGCTCTGTCTCAGCTGTCTGGAAACAGCTCTGTCTCAGCTGTCTGGAAACAGCTCTGTCTCAGCTGTCTGGAAACAGCTCTGTCTCAGCTGTCTGGGAACAGCTCTGTCTCAGCTGTCTGGAAACAGCTCTGTCTCAGCTGTCTGGGAACAGTTTAGCTGTCTGGAAACAGCTCTGTCTCAGCTGTCTGGGAACAGCTCTGTCTCAGCTGTCTGGGAACAGCTCTGTCTCAGCTGTCTGGAAACAGCTCTGTCTCAGCTGTCTGGGAACAGCTCTGTCTCAGCTGTCTGGAAACAGCTCTGTCTCAGCTGTCTGGGAACAGCTCTGTCTCAGCTGTCTGGAAACAGCTCTGTCTCAGCTGTCTGGGAACAGCTCTGTCTCAGCTGTCTGGGAACAGCTCTGTCTCAGCTGTCTGGAAACAGCTCTGTCTCAGCTGTCTGGGAACAGCTCTGTCTCAGCTGTCTGGAAACAGCTCTGTCTCAGCTGTCTGGAAACAGCTCTGTCTCAGCTGTCTGGAAACAGCTCTGTCTCAGCTGTCTGGGAACAGCTCTGTCTCAGCTGTCTGGAAACAGCTCTGTCTCAGCTGTCTGGAAACAGCTCTGTCTCAGCTGTCTGGAAACAGCTCTGTCTCAGCTGTCTGGGAACAGCTCTGTCTCAGCTGTCTGGAAACAGCTCTGTCTCAGCTGTCTGGGAACAGTTTAGCTGTCTGGAAACAGCTCTGTCTCAGCTGTCTGGGAACAGCTCTGTCTCAGCTGTCTGGGAACAGCTCTGTCTCAGCTGTCTGGAAACAGCTCTGTCTCAGCTGTCTGGAAACAGCTCTGTCTCAGCTGTCTGGGAACAGCTCTGTCTCAGCTGTCTGGAAACAGCTCTGTCTCAGCTGTCTGGGAACAGTTTAGCTGTCTGGAAACAGCTCTGTCTCAGCTGTCTGGGAACAGCTCTGTCTCAGCTGTCTGGAAACAGCTCTGTCTCAGCTGTCTGGGAACAGCTCTGTCTCAGCTGTCTGGAAACAGCTCTGTCTCAGCTGTCTGGGAACAGCTCTGTCTCAGCTGTCTGGAAACAGCTCTGTCTCAGCTGTCTGGGAACAGTTTAGCTGTCTGGAAACAGCTCTGTCTCAGCTGTCTGGGAACAGCTCTGTCTCAGCTGTCTGGAAACAGCTCTGTCTCAGCTGTCTGGAAACAGCTCTGTCTCAGCTGTCTGGGAACAGTTTAAAAACAGCTCTGTCTCAGCTGTCTGGGAACAGCTCTGTCTCAGCTGTCTGGGAACAGTTTCTTGAGCTGTCTGGGAAACAGCTCTGTCTCAGCTGTCTGGGAACAGCTCTGTCTCAGCTGTCTGGAAACAGCTCTGTCTCAGCTGTCTGGGAACAGCTCTGTCTCAGCTGTCTGGGAACAGCTCTGTCTCAGCTGTCTGGAAACAGCTCTGTCTCAGCTGTCTGGAAACAGCTCTGTCTCAGCTGTCTGGAAACAGCTCTGTCTCAGCTGTCTGGAAACAGCTCTGTCTCAGCTGTCTGGAAACAGCTCTGTCTCAGCTGTCTGGGAACAGTTTAGCTGTCTGGAAACAGCTCTGTCTCAGCTGTCTGGGAACAGCTCTGTCTCAGCTGTCTGGAAACAGCTCTGTCTCAGCTGTCTGGGAACAGTTTAGCTGTCTGGAAACAGCTCTGTCTCAGCTGTCTGGAAACAGCTCTGTCTCAGCTGTCTGGGAACAGTTTAGCTGTCTGGAAACAGCTCTGTCTCAGCTGTCTGGGAACAGCTCTGTCTCAGCTGTCTGGAAACAGCTCTGTCTCAGCTGTCTGGGAACAGTTTAGCTGTCTGGAAACAGCTCTGTCTCAGCTGTCTGGAAACAGCTCTGTCTCAGCTGTCTGGGAACAGTTTAGCTGTCTGGAAACAGCTCTGTCTCAGCTGTCTGGAAACAGCTCTGTCTCAGCTGTCTGGAAACAGCTCTGTCTCAGCTGTCTGGGAACAGTTTCTCAGCTGTCTGGAAACAGCTCTGTCTCAGCTGTCTGGAAACAGCTCTGTCTCAGCTGTCTGGGAACAGTTTAGCTGTCTGGAAACAGCTCTGTCTCAGCTGTCTGGGAACAGCTCTGTCTCAGCTGTCTGGGAACAGTTTAGCTGTCTGGAAACAGCTCTGTCTCAGCTGTCTGGGAACAGCTCTGTCTCAGCTGTCTGGGAACAGCTCTGTCTCAGCTGTCTGGGAACAGCTCTGTCTCAGCTGTCTGGGAACAGCTCTGTCTCAGCTGTCTGGAAACAGCTCTGTCTCAGCTGTCTGGGAACAGTTTAGCTGTCTGGAAACAGCTCTGTCTCAGCTGTCTGGGAACAGCTCTGTCTCAGCTGTCTGGGAACAGTTTAGCTGTCTGGAAACAGCTCTGTCTCAGCTGTCTGGGAACAGCTCTGTCTCAGCTGTCTGGGAACAGTTTAGCTGTCTGGAAACAGCTCTGTCTCAGCTGTCTGGGAACAGCTCTGTCTCAGCTGTCTGGGAACAGCTCTGTCTCAGCTGTCTGGGAACAGCTCTGTCTCAGCTGTCTGGGAACAGCTCTGTCTCAGCTGTCTGGGAACAGCTCTGTCTCAGCTGTCTGGAAACAGCTCTGTCTCAGCTGTCTGGAAACAGTTTAGCTGTCTGGAAACAGCTCTGTCTCAGCTGTCTGGGAACAGTTTAGCTGTCTGGAAACAGCTCTGTCTCAGCTGTCTGGGAACAGTTTAGCTGTCTGGAAACAGCTCTGTCTCAGCTGTCTGGAAACAGCTCTGTCTCAATTTACAGTGTTATTTTTCCCGGGGAAAGTGAGTGAGTGAGTGAGTGAGTGAGTGAGTGAGTGAGTGCACCCGTACCTCATTCTTTTCCCTGAGCTTGGTGATCATGATGATGACAGGACAGTCTTCCTGCCAGGCC